>NW_017306458.1:468523-530665 GCF_000935625.1 Nanorana parkeri
CGGCTTGGATCGGGACACGGCATGTCCCGCAGGACGGAACCCGACATGGCCGACGAGCCACTCGGACCGGGACCTTTGATTCTTTGATTCTTCACAAGTCAAAAGGTGTTCTGGAATTTCATTGGCTGCAAACTTGTCTTGGACACCAATTCTTTAAGCAAAGAAGAAATGGCAGACTTGAAAAAAAAAATATTTACATTGCTAATGTCTGTCACAAAAATGTAACAGTTGTCTTTGATTTGTGTGGTCATTACAGATTTTCAATAGTAATGTGGTTATCCAGCTTCTGAGAGCTGCAGGTTACTCTTATAAAAAGGAAGATTTATTGAAGTCTGAGATGACAGTGTTAAAAACGCTGGACTTTTATATCAACATTCAATCTCCTTTCACGTTTGTAGAGATGTTATTAGAAGTTCTAGGTAAGTTATAGCACATTCCCCGTGTCTTGAAATATAATCTAAAATTACATTAAGGTGACAATAAGTCAGAAATCCCCCACCCCCCCCCATGCTGCTTTAAGGACTTACCTTAAATTATGCCTCTTGATCCGATCATCTTCTTCTTTCCAGTAGTTTCCAGGAGTCCCTCCAGCGCTGGTGACGGTCTCTGATCCAGCACTGACTGCTGAGTCTTCTGTGTCGCATGGTGTATGTCCTCCCATCTGTGTGCATTGACACTGTGGGGTTGATTTACTAAGCACAAAAACACGCCATGAACACGCCATGGAAAAACACGCCGACTGTGCGCACATGCGCGCATATACGCTTGGCGCAGAAGCGTATGCAGAAGCGTGATTCATGGCGTGTTTATGTGCAGATGCTTGATAAATAGCACAAACACGCGCGCATGGCGTATTAGATTTCCAAGGATTCAATGGGGATGTGCAACAACCATGAGCATAATTCCCTGAGGGAAGCCCAGTGGCTCAGGGGTTAGAGCTACTGCCCCACAGCACCCATGTCCCCGGTTCAAATCCTGCATCAAGTGAGTTGCATTTATCCAAATACAGCAATGCAAATATCCACCCAAAAATCAAAACTGTTGAATCTACACACACTCTCCTCTTCTTCCGGCCGAAGATCTGAACTGCGCCCACCCCATGATCTTTTGCGGCCCCTCGAGAATGTTCAGATCTTCAGACGGGAGTGCGCGGCAGAGACACAGGTAAGTTTAAACCTACTTGGTTCTTTTTAGAGTGAGATTTGGTGTTGTCACTAGAGTGTTGCCCAATTAGTTTGCAAGAAAATAATCTGTGCTTAGGTAGGACAGGACTACAGAAACGTCCAAAAAAATTAACACAAGAGCGCTACAACCTAGCGCTCTAAAGGATGAGACAAGGGAAGGAGGAGAAAGAATACTATATTACACTTACAAGGAAGCCATGTAGAAGTTCAGTATCACATAGTATCCACAGTGGTTACCAAAAACAGACTTCTGGCGTGTTTGTTAAGGTCAAAACGACAGGTGAATCATCTGGTGCAAAAGCACAAAGTTACCAGCATGCTGATCATGTAAGACTGTAACCAATATATAAGGAAAAATAAAATTGCACTCACACTAGTGTGTCTTTAACTAGTTAGTCATCAGTCTAGGGGAGAGAACGACCTGTGGCTCCACTCTGGGTGTGTAGCCGTGCTTCTCTGAAACCCAGGTGTCAGGAGGGAGTCCGGTGGATGGCCGCGGTGACCGTGTTCCTTGTACACTCGCTGGTCCTCAAGGCAGAGTGGCAGCTCAAGGTAGCAGTGCTGTGGAATGACAAGGTCCGCAGCCGTCACAGCTGGAGAAGACAATGCGGTGCGAAGGGAGAGCCGGTGTTCTATCGAAAGCCCCAACTAGGGTTGCCACCTGTCCAGGATTCACCCGGACAGTTCGGGTTTTCAGTTCTGTGTCCAGGTTTCATGGCAGAAGAAACCCGGACACAAGATGTTAGGCAGACAGGCGTAACCAAAATTAAAATAGAGGCTACTGACCCCCCCCCACTGAAAATAGTTACAACTGTGATATTTATATATGAATCGGCTGAGCTATTTACATATGAATAAACTACGACTTATTCTCCATAAAACTGTCCGTGCGTCGCTAGAGTGTGTTCGGGTTTCATTTGAAGAAAAGGTGGCAACCCTAGCTCCAACTCGTCGAAATTTCGTCCAGACCGCGTTACACTGCAAAACACAAAGATTGACGAAGCTCTGTACAGCTGCATTTTAACAATATTCAGCAGGCGGCAAACTCGACAAGTATTCTGAAAACACTATGCGTGCATGCGTACCGCAACTGTACAGAGCTCAAGTCTTTCTGACCACCGGAAGTGAGGTAGTTGGTTTTCGATAGAACACCGGCTCTAGGAAGCAGTGGGGAAACAGGGATGGCAGAAGGTGTGCGGCCATAGGAAGGTGATGCGTTTCAAGGATAGACCTCTTTTATAAGCCAGAAACGGGAAAGAAAGAATACAGAAACTTCCCCTATGCTCTTCTCTGTAACACAGAGGGGAGAGGTTATGTTGTCCTCAGGAGATAGCTGGAAATAAAATGCCTATTATGAGTACCTGGGATCGGTGGGATAACTGTTTGTAAAGATTGCTCACCCCAGGGAGCAATAGCACCCGCTACCTATTCCCCAGCTCACACTACCTATTATCTATCTATCTATCTATCTATCTATCTATACTGTTGATGACATTTGGATGTGGATGCCTTCACTGTGCAGGCATCATGTAAAACTCTTTAATTTTGAGCATTATCATTTTTACCAGCACAACATAAAAGTTGTACTAATGGGATATCATTTTAATCAGCAGGCTTTATTGATTATATTTTCGGGGAAATATATTTGAATATGCAAAATACATGCAGGGCTATTCACAAAAGGGTGAAGAGTTTGGAGAAGGCGGGAGAAGTGAACAATCTAGGCCAATATAACTGATTTGGAAAAATTCTCCATTTCAGCTCACTTTCCATTTCAGCTATGTTGTCCTAGATTGTTCACTTCTCCTGCCGTCTCCAAACTCTTCACCCTTTTGTGAATAACCCTGATAATCTTTGCCTTTGAAAATATTTTTACTGTATTTTCAGCTGTACCAAAAAAAAACAATGTATAATACGTTATGGTTGATTACAAAACTTTAAATATACAATGTGCGTAATCAAGACATCACTGAAACGGAAAAAAAAATGCTGTGGGTCATTTAGGGAGTATAAGGCTTGGGAACTTCACATGTAATGGCTCATCACCTTTACACTCTTAAAGAGGAACCTCACCCTTATCTTAAAATGTACAACAAAGGCACCCTTACAAATGTGTAGTAATGACAATCTACATACAGATACTTCTAGATAATTGCCAGCTTTTTTTTTCTTTACATACCGTACCTTATTTTTCTTTTCCTCCCCATTCTTCTCATGCTGGCCATTTTCAATAAGGGCAGATTAATTAATCTCCTTTTACTTCCTTGGTCTTCCTCATGGAATGTGTGCCAGTGCACATCATCTGAGGGGGTAAAAAAATGCGTATTCCCCTAGATCTCGCAAGATTTTGCAGTTTATAGATGAGATTTCCCAGAAAGACACTTGGAGCCTTCCCGGGATGCATCCGTGAGACCAGGGTTCCATCACCAGTGCCTCACTCAACCAGGAAGTGGAAAAGCAGTAAATAGTAAAGCAAAAGTTTAACTAATGAATGTAACATGATTTCATATCAGCATGCAGAGCTACATGCTGATGTGATTTATAGTGAAAGGTCCATTATATGGTTTATATGACATTTTAGTGGCTAGGTTTATACAACATTCAGATCAATATTAAATAAGAATGAACACAACTGATACACATTTGGAATTTTGCAGGATATAATGGCTGTTCTTTGCCACTAAAGCATATACATGATATGTGTGTGATGGTATTGGACTTGGTTTATTTGCTCAGAAACCCTATTTATCACACCTTACTCAAGTCAACTGTGGACCTGTCAACTCCAAGTAGTACACAGAGGTGAGAGTTTAAGTCCTATCGGTATATTTGCTGACTTAATCCCATTGATTAATAGTATTTTATTTTTAGGAGCAAATTTCTGGCTGTAAAGGAAGACCTAATGCTTCTGGGTACTGGAGTCATTGCAGCAAGCACCTTCATAATAAATCAGAACTCTTGGAAACAGGTAAGAAAAAAACAGTTGTAGTCGATTTGGGACACTAGGGTCAATTTACCAAAGCATAAAGCATGCGTGCATACATTGTTTGCTATTCATACCTTTGATCTCTTGATAGCATACACCTTTTTGTATGTAATATTTAAAACGGAAAGATCACCACATGATTTTTCATGTCTTAAAAGGCTACTTCTGGAGAGCTGCTAGGAGGTGTCCATTGAAGAAAACATTCCAGATGGAAATAACTTAACAATTCATGGGATAAAATACAGATACTTGGGAAATAAATTCTTCTATGTTGGGTAAATAACTATGTAATGCAAAAAGATTCCTCACCTATGTAATAATTATGTTTGTAAACTGAACATTGTGATAAAAACATTATTCTTCCTGTATAATATAAAGGCATCATGACACCACAGGATTGTGTTATGCAATTAGAGTAACTTTCAGACGTTTTATCATGTTCTTGGACAATCAACAAGTGCCCTGACACAATCCATGGTAATTGAATTAAGTGGCTGAGTGACCCATGTGGCTGTAAGGGCCCGTTCACACCAGACACAGTGCGTTCCGGCCCGATTGCGGCCGGAACGCACTGAAACGCATTGCGGCCAGCTCACTTTGTTATGCGGTGGGAAGGGGCGTGGCGGTCCATTGAACTCAATGGCACTGGAGCCACGCCCTCCGGCCGCAATGCGATCAGCCACACGGGAACGCAAGGCACATCAATACCTGTGGTCCGGTCCGGTCAGAAAAATGATGCAAGCACTATTTTTTTTTTTCTGACCGGACCGGAAACGCAGGCATTGATGGGCCACGCATTTCTGTGCAGCCGATCGCATTGCGGCCGGAGGGCGTGGCTGCGGTGCCATTTCTTTTCAATGGACCGCCATGCCCCCTCTCGCCCCACAACAAAGTGAGCCGGCCACAGTGTGATCCAGTGTGTTCCGGCCAGAATTGGGCCGGAAACACACTGTGCCTGGTGTGAACGGGCCCCAAGGGCTGGGGTTTGTTCCTGACTCTAATTAGAGCTGATGAAGCTGCTTGAATAAGCATCCTAAACATTACAGAACAAATCTATTTGATTGTGACTTACTCCTACTAGCTAAAGAGAGAAGGACATTTCCTGTTTGTTCTCATCAGTACTAGAGGTTTTTCACATTTGCAGCTTTAAACCCTCGGAGCAAGCACCACCATCATCTATATGATATCCCTCAGTATTCCACTTTTGCTCCTGACAGTTCCATGCCCCAGTGTGGCACCTTCTTCCTGATGGCTCTGTGCTGGAGGTTGAGAGTGTCATTCACTGTTTCATTCTTCCTCTGTGGCTCCTTCACCTCTGGGTCTGTGCAGTCGCCTGAATCATTCCACCCCTTATATTTAAGAAATTATTTTCTTGATATAAGCAATGACAAATGTCCAATCCTAACCCCTTCCCACACACACATATGCACTGACATAAACACGTGGGAAGGAACTGTATAATCTAACTTTTCTGCCCACAGGAGTCAGAAACAACATTTGAAAAGTGAAAGCAATGGCCTCTTTAGCATCATTCAGACCTGCGTATTTTCTTAACTCTTAGCACTGTACTGCTTTCTCTTATATACTGCACACTGTACTCCTGTTGAGCAACTTTTTCTATACCCACTCTATTGCCCTCTGTGATCATTCTCCTCCACTTCCATTAGGCCTGGTTCACACCTAGGCATTTTTGAGCAGTAGAAAAAGCGCTTTAAAACGCCCAACACAAGAAATCCCATGATTTTCAAGGGCCCCTGTTTACATCTGAGCAGCAAAATGCCAAACGCAGAAAAAAGTACATGAGCTTCTTTTGGCAGTTTGCAGCTCGTTTTTCCCCCCATAGACTTCAATGGAAAAACCAGGAATGTTTGTACGCGCGTTCGTCCATTGACCGCAATGTTTCTCAAGCTGCCAGTCAAAACGCGTATTTCCATGTGCGCGCGTTTTTGCTAAATGCACAAAACATGCAAAAAAAGCTAGCTATACCCAGTGGCGACTCTAGGAACAATATATAGGGGGGGGCACATAAGAAATACTCGCCGATACCAAATACCGAGTACTGTAAGTCCCATTCAGAAAGCCAGGCGGCGTGTAAAGACTCACCACCCGGCTTCCCGATTATCAAGGAAGTCGTCCCATGCTTCTCGTCACTATGTGACGAGAAAGCATGCAGCCGGCTTGCTGGCCAATCATGGAAGCTAGGCGCCGTGTAATGATGCGGCGCCCCGCTTCCTGATTGGCCGGGACCTTTAAGTGTAAAAAAAAAAAGTTTAAAAAAAATTAAAGCATTAAAAAAAATATTCACAAATAAAAAATAACTAAAATAAAGACAAAAAATATTTTAAAGTCCCCCGCCCCCTTACATACACATGCAAACATGCGTCGGGTGCGCCTATGTGCGAAAACGAGGATTGCACCCATTACCGCACATGTTACATATTGTCGCAAACGTTGGAGTGAGAGCAATAATTCTAGGGCCATTAAAACATGGGGGGGCAAGCAATAACCTAGGGGGGGAATTGCCCCCCCTTGTCCCCCTGTAGCGACGCCACTGGCTATATCTGTGCGTACAAACACGCAAAAACGATGACGCCTTAGTGTGATCGTGGCCTTAAGGCTTGCTCTACTCTGTGGACATTCTTTTCTACTTCCATGCACGCTGCCAGTTCTACTTTTTGGGCAATTTCTATGACGTGCATCTTTATACAGACTTTTGGCCTCTGAGCAGAACCATGTTTGCAGCAGTGTTCTGTGATAATGGAATCAAACCGATAGACAACCAGGCTGTTGCATTGTATTTGAGAGCAGCCGTTCGATTCTCCTATGTGCAGCTAGTACACATTATTGTAATACTTGCTGCAGCACTTAGCAGCTAAACTAATGTAAAAGAACAACATATTTATTACTGTATTTGCAGCCTGACTGCATCAAAGTATTAAATCAAGAGAGTTCAATCGAGCTTTAATGTTTTCCCGTCACAAGGACCTGTCAGGGAAGATGTTCATTTACTATAGGGAAGGGGTTAAAAATGTTAATTGGTCATACCTTTGTATTTGGTAATAACTTGGTATCCTCATTTTACAATCAGCATCCTACTTTCTCATTTCTTTCTGACTACAATAGGTATTTTTTAGGGATGCACCAAAATATTGTTCGCCAAAACATATTGGCCAAAAAGGCACTTTTAGCAAAATGCCGAAAGTGCAGTGCAGCCCTGTTTTTCCTCCTCCCCACTGGGCGCTGCTCTGTGTCCCCTCTGACAGAGTTCAGCGTCCAGCGGGGAAGAGAGAAACTGTCACAGGAGGCCGAGCGGTGTGGGGGAGGAGATTGATGCGAGGGGCCGTGTCTCCCCTCCCGCACTGCTCAGCCTCCTGTGACAGATTTGGAGAGGGGTGAGGGGGCGGAGACAGCTATCAGTGCTGTTACAGGAGATCGAGCTCTCCTCCTCGCACCGCACGCTCAGCCTCCTGTGTCAGAAAGGGGAGCAGGTACAAGCAGTCAGCGATCAGTGATCGCTGAGTGTTTGTAAATAATTGAGGACATTTATGTATGAGGACATGTATGGACAGGTATGTTTACTGTGTCCCCAATTATGAATGAATGGGAAGTGATCTACATCACCTCCTGTTCATTCATGATTGTGAACATGGTAAACATACTATCTCCACAAGTTATGAATGAACAGGAACACTCAGTATACTGTAGAGGCTTCCTGTTCATTTATAACAGGGCTGCAGAAAAAGAGATTGAGGACTCAATCTCTTTTTCTATTTTAAAAGGGAATTATCAGGGATCTGTTTAGACCAATAATATTTCCCCGAAGCCCCCAATAGTAAAGTTTAAAAAAATAAAAATAAAATATTTTGAAAAATGTGAAAAGGTTGGGGAAAAAACTATTTTTGATTTCGGCCTGACTTATTTATTTTCGGTTTCGTATCGTTTTTGAAAATGTAATTTCGGTGCACTACTAGTATTTTTCTGTACCTAGGTGAAACAATCATACAGACAGCAAGCACTAAAAACTTTCTATTTTTTCAATCATTCCTTTTTCAGGTTTTGGAACATTTAAGCAACATCACAGGGATCACAGAGAACTCAATCTTTGAAATATGCTCAGCAATACTGAAACATTCCACAGGATTCAATGTATTGACAACACAGTAAGACATGTCAAGTTTTATTATTGAGCAGGAAGAATATCGGCACACACGTACCTTTTTAGTGCATGGCCTTTTTCTGCATCACTATTAAATAAATACATGTATATGTATTTGAGTTGAGTTTTGAGTTGATTGTTTTGAACTTAGTTGTCTTTAGATGTTGGAACCAATATAAAAAAAAACAAGTTAAACGTGATAAAGTGTAATGTATTTGTCATAACAATTGTCATGATGTTGTGATGTTGACTCTGCCACCATCTTATAAGTGAAAGCCCAACTCTGGGCTATATTTTTTTAGTTTGAATTAGGCCCCCAACCTGTAGAAATACAGCTCAGGCTACAAAATTTAACTTTAACATGGAGCTGTTCTCCACCACAAGATGCCCTCTGATGTCATCACATCAGCACCACTCTGCATCATTTAGGACTATCCAACCCACAACAGAGACAAACATTAAGAGGACCCTGCATGCAGTATCATGTGACTAGCCTGAAGACTCCAAAAATGTAATTGCATGAACATAATAGTATAACATACAGCTTGGGGGACCTTCAGGGGAGAAATGGGAGGGTGCCTGGGGGAAAATTGCAGAACCTGTAGTTGGGCTTTAACCCTTTCACTGCCAAGGTGGGTTTTTCCCCACACATTATAATCCACATTTTAGGCCTGAAATTGACTTAATACCCCAGAGAGCTATATATTTCTGGAAAGCACAGGCCCTATAGCATAAAATGGCAGCAGTTTTTACCAAAACATTGGGTAATAAATGTTTCATAATATAATGTGTTGAAAACATTTTTTTTTCAACATTTTCGTTACTTTTTTTTTATATAGTAAAAAATAAAAAAGTGATGGTTAAATACCACCAAAAGAAAGCTCTATCTGTCCCAGAAAAAATATATAAAATTAGCTTCAGTTCAGTGTTGCATGACGGATAAATTCAGTCAAAGTACCGCAGTGCTGAATACTGTAAAATGGCCTGGACAGGAAGGGGATTCAACACCCTGCTCCTCAAGTGGTTAAGGTGTTAATTTTTTAAAAGTCTAGATTTCATACCAATAATACATGCATAGAAATTGTATACCTAAACAATATAAATAAAACCTGTCAACAGGTTGAAGACTTGTGTATGGATGTTATATTGGATTGGAGTTGGGTCCATGCATGTGCAAGAGAAGAGGAGAAGCACTGCAATTATTCTGAAAAGTTATTGTGCACCAATGTGCAAGCCACACAGCAAAGATGGTTTGGGGACTCAGTTTCAGTATAGTTTATGCTACAGCAAAAAAAGGATAGAAAAAATAGGAGGGGGGGCTAAAATGGATGCGTGCACTAAAAGTGAACCTTTGCCAATGCAAAAGGTTATCATGTGCCTGGTTGAATGCCAAGATGACAGAAGCCTTCCCTTATACCTTTGGTCCAGACACCCCTGGAGTAGAGCACAGGGAGTTAGAGGGCACAAAGTGGCATGTGCCAGGAGTCCAGTCCATGAAAGCTCACTTCTGGCAGTAGACTTAGCCGGGAGATGCTCGTGCAGACAAACATGAAGGTCCCAGGGAAAAGGCCAGGACACTGAAACACTCATCAGGCTAGGAGTGTATGCTGGACAAGTGAAGGTCAGAAGCCAAGGAGACAGCGGGCAGGTTAGCAGGTGGAGTCTTGGTCAGATGGCAGGCTGAGGTCACACAGAAATGGCCCACAGTTAGGAGCTAAACAACGTCACACCGAAAAGGTCGACAAAGATGAGCCATAGTCAGGAACTAGCTGATGCCAATAACAGGGAAGCAGAGCTGAGAAACGTTCAATAGTAGGCCGGGTCAGTAGCAGGAAAGCAGATCAGGAACTGGTTCAGGATTCAAATGACAGTGTAACAGCTGAAGACCATCTAGCAACTTCCTAACTCAGCACTGTTCCTTAAATAGGCTGTCTGGCACCAAGATTGGAATTAGGTGTGTGTGCTAATGCACCTATACACACTTATGTCTGCACGCCTTGTGCTTTGCCCTCGTGCATTGGCATGCTCACGCAATGACCCTGCATGCTAGCAATGGCGCTTGTTCTGCTTATTGGCACATTTGCACACCTTCTTCTCTCCTGACAAAGGTTCACCTAACTGCTTACTGATTATTTGTATTTATCCTCATTACTTGCCATTTTTCTCAACAACCCTCCTCCCATGATGCAACATAGAACAAAGCCCAGGTTCCCATTGAAGTAGGATAGAGCTGTATAGTAAATAGGATAGCTCTGATAGAGGAGGCATCATAAAGAAAGAAAAAAAAAATATCTCACACATCTGTCTTTAGGTTGCTGCAACATTCTTCACTGCAGTCAGTAAACAAAAGACAACTCATCCGTATGCAAATACCTGGCAATGCTGGACTAGAGTACAGTAACTGACTCAGCTAAAAAGATCAGTACATCAAAAATGATCCACTAAAAGCTCAGTTTCAATAATCAAAAACCAGTATAGAGCAGTTGCATTTAATCCTATATGGGTCATGTTCACAGCAAGCTTAAAGCCACACTCCAGACAAAATCAGAATTCATAACACTGCACTGGGTGTGTTATGTGCAGAGGGCAGCTGCAAGGTATAAAAATCTTAGCTTGCAGCATGTCGACCCCTGATCACAACGCAGACAGTGAAGACATGGATAGAAGTGACCCGACTCGAGCTATACAGTGCTCCGGTTGCATTAACTGCCCCTCTTCACTATCCTTCATTCAGAATATGTCTTGTATTTTTTTTAAAGAATATAAGACATTCTGTGACTGGAGGAGGGGGGGGACACCATCTCTCCTTTTCCAATCACAAAATGTCTTGTATTCTTTAATTCTTTAAAAAAAATAAGTTATTTTTAGGGCTGCAGCTAACAATTATTTTCATAATCGATTAGTTAGCCGATTATTAACTTTGATTAACCACTTGCTGACCGGGGTGTTTAGACCCCCTTCCTGGCCAGGCCATTTTTCAGTGTTCAGCGCTGCGGTACTTTGACTGACATTTATTCAGTCATGCAACGCTGTACTGAAATACATTTCATAATTTTTTTTAGGGAAAAAAAAACAGTTTTCCCTATGTTATGTTATAAAACAATTATTATTACCCAATGTTTGGCAAAATATAAAAGACGGGGTCACATTGGGTAAATAGACACCAAACATGTCATGCTTTAAAATTGCGTGCGCCCGCGAACTTGCAAAAACTACCATACCCAAAATTGGCCATAGGCGACGCTTTAAAAGCTTTTACCGCTCATCAGTTTAGTGTTATTGGTGATTGATGGCCCTAAAATTATTGCTCCCACTGTGACGTTCGCGGCGATATGTGACATGTGCGGCATAATGGATGCAATCCTCGTTTCCGCACGTAGGCGCACTCTACGCATGTTTGCATGTGTATGTGGGGGGCGAGGGACTTCAAAAACATTTTTTATTTGTTTTATTACCTTTTATATGTGACTTTTAATTTTTTTTAACTAATTCTTTTAAACCTTTTTTTCCCCACTTAGCTTTATTGCTATCACATAGGGGACTAACAAGCCCCCTTTGTGATAGCCAATTTTCAGTGTTAGGTCCTCTTTATGGAGACATCAGGGGTCTTTAAGACCCCTAATGTCACCTAGGGACCCTCAGAGAAGCTGATGAAGCAAACCTGCTTCACCAGCTTCTCTCCGGTTTCTGTACCGGAGAGTGACATAGGAATGCGGAAGTGATGTAATACACATCACTTCCTGCATTCCGAAGAGGAGAAGGAGATCAAACGGAGCATCCGCAAGGCTTAGGAGTGTGTCTAATGTTTGACCATTTTTCCAGAAGCGCATTTGTGAGGTCAGGTACTGATGTTGGACGAGAAGGCCGGGCTCGCAGTCTCCCCTCTAGTTCATCCCAACGGTGTTCTATTGGGTTGAGGTCAGGACTCTGTGCAGGTCAGTCAAGTTCCTCCACCCCAAACTCATCTTGCTTTGTGCACTGATGCGCAGTCATGTTGGAACAGGAAGGAGCCATCCCCAAACTGTTTCCACAATGTTGGGAGCATGAAATTGTCCAAAATGTCTTGGTATGCTGATGCCTTAAGAGTTCCTTTCACTGGAGCTAAGGCGCCAAGCTCAACCCCTGAAAAACAACCCCACACCATAATCCCCCCTCCACCAAACTTTACACTTGAAACATTGCAGTCAGGCAAGTACTGTTCTCCTGGCAACCGCTAAACCCAGGCACGTCCATCGGATTGCCAGACAGAGAAGCGTGATTCGTCATTCCAGAGAAGACGTCTCCACTTCTCTAGAGTCCAGTGGCGCCGTGCTTTACACCACTGCACCCGACGCTTTGCATTGCACTTGGTGATGTAAGGCTTGGATTCAGCTGCTCTGCCATGGAAACCCATTCCATGAAGCTCTCTACGCACTGTTGATGTGCCAATCTGAAGGCCACATGAAGTTTGTAGGTCTGTAGGTCTGACAGTTGGCGCGACTTCTGTGCACTGTGCGCTTCAGCATGCGCTGACCCCGCTCTGTCATTTTACGTGGCCTACCACTTGGTGGCTTAGTTGCTGTTGTTTCCAGTTGCTTCCCCCTTTGTTATAATACCACTAACAGTTGACCCTGGAATATGTAGTAGCATGGAAATTTCACGGAACACCTGAATCCAATGATTTGGAGGGGTGTCCCAATACTTTTGGCAATATAGTGTGTATATATATATATCTATATATATATAGATATATATATATACACAGTATATAAAGTATCTCACAGAAGTGAGCACACCCCTCACATTTTTGTAAATATTTTATTATATCGTTTTATGTGACGACACAGAAGAAATGACACTTTGCTACAATGTCCATTTTGGCTTTATGTTTGTTAAATAAATGATGACAGTGTTAAATGTCATGTGTCTAGTAGACAGATGTCAAAATAAGCAGTATACCAGGGGTAGTAAATGAAAATGTATGGAGGTCCGGTGAATAAAATCATGAATCATGGGCTGGATAGAATGGTCACTCAGTTCATGTCCGTACCGCAGTCCAGCAATAAGGGCTTGTTCACACCGAATACGCTGCGTTCCAGAGCGATAGCTGCTGGAACACACAACAATCCCTTACAAAACTTCCCCCCGCGTTCCGTTTTTGCATTTGCAGTGGAATGGAACGCAGGCACATCTTTGCCACGCATCCGCATCTGTGGGCGGGGGGGCTTTGGCTTAGGCTTTTGTGAGGGATTGCGGTGCATTCCAGCAGCTACCACTTTGGAATGCAGCGCATTCGGTGTGAACAAGCCCTTAGTGTATTTTTATTTTAATATTTTTAACTTTATCACCTTGTTTCACTTTTTTTTTAACTTAGCTTTTGCTATACCAGAGGGGCTAGCAAGCCCCTATGTTACAGCATATGGAGGTGACAGGTTGTCTTTAAGGAGACATCAAAGGTCTATTAGACCCCTCATATCTCACCAGCACTCCAACACAAACCATCAAGCACAGAAATGTGTGTGAGCTTCTGCACACCAGGCTTTTGACAGCTGAAGCAGGAAGCTCTGAGAGGAGAGCGCTTCATGCCTCAGAGAACACGGTGAAGGGAGAAGGAGGCGGCACATAACAAGTTACTAAAAGTGATCACCTGGATCAATTCTAGATGCAGCAGCCTGGCCTACCTGATGCTATTCCTTGCTAGGGCGCCAGTGGTTCTAGCAACTAATAACTGAAGCGTAGCGGGAGCCGGCACTAAGTTATAGCTGTCAGTGGAAACACTGACCTCGGATGCTAGGACTTTCAGTGTTAACAAGCCATAACCCCCTTCCTGGCTAGGCAATTTTTCAGTATTCATCGCTGAGGTACTTTGACTGACATTTATTCCGTCATGCAACGCTGTACTGAAATTAATTTTATACCATTTTTTGGGGACAGATAGAGCTTTCTTTTGGTGGTATTTAATCACCACTGGGGTTTTTATTTTTTACTATATCATAAAAAAAGTCCTGAAAATTTTGAAAAAAAAACTAGTTTTCACTACGTAATGTTTACATTAAAATTGGCCATAGGCGACATCGTAAAATCTTTTACCACTCATCAGTTTAGTGTTATCAGTGATTAATGGCCCTAAAATGATTGCTTTCACTGCGACCTTTGCGGCAATATGAAACATGTGTGGGATAATTGCTGTTATCGCACTTAGGCGCACCCTACACGTATTTACGTTTAAGTGCATGCATGCGGGGGACCTAAAACTTTTTCGTGTTTTACATTTTTTGAGACTTTTTTTTCAAAACTTTTTTTATTTTAAACTTAACTTGATTGTTATCATATAGGGGGATAAAAATTCCCCTATGTGATAGCAAAAACAAATGACAGGTCCTCTTTATGGAGATCAGTGGTCTCTGAGAACCCTAATGTCACCTGGGGACCCCCAAAGAAGCTGATGAAATAGAGATCTGCCTCGCCAACCTCTTCTCTGGCTAGCAGCCAGAGAAATCACAGGTAGGCAGAAGTGATGTAATATACATCGCTTCCGCGTTTAGAGAGAGGAGGAGAGATCAGCGGTGGGGGAATGCTGATATCTCCTCCTTCTCAGTACAGAGAGCCACTGTGCCGGTCCTGGGCCCGCAGGGGGGAACATCGGTGCCTGGGATAAGCGGCAGCAGAGGGGGGGGGGAGGGATGCGGCGGCATAGGAGGCGGGGCGGCACTGTGTATCCTCATACAAGCGATCTGCCGGCTATAGAGCCGGCCGAACGTTGTATGTAACAGCCGGCAATGGCTGTACACATTCCCGGCTGGATTCTACTCGCGCGCAACCGCTAGGGGGCATGCGCAAGCAGAAAAAAAAATCACATAAATGTACGTCCACCCGCCGGGAAGCATCCGCCGTCCACCCGTGTTTTTACGTTGGGTGGACGGCAAGGGGATAAAGATCATTGTAATGTCATCCTAAGAGGAGCTGACCATGGTACTAAATCTCCTCTTTTTGGATATCATAGCCAATCATTGCAATTATTTCTATGGAGGAGGTTCAGCACTTTGGTCAGCTCCCAAGAAGTTAATTCAGCAAAAGGGAGATGGGGATCATTTATAAAATGTTGAAGGGGCTTATTTATTAAATGGTGATCCAGATGTTGTCTGAGGAGGGAACATTTTATACAAAGAAGGCACCTTTTCCCCCCATAGTTCCTCTCAGGATCACCTCTCAGGATGTCCTCCCAAAACTCAGCATATATACCGAGACTGCCGCTCGACAATACTGTCGAGATGTAAATCACGTTGCTGATTGACAGTTGGCTCTGCCTCTCTAGAGGCAGAGCAAGCTATTCCTGCCACCTCCCTCCAGTCAGCGCTGGATCAGATCAGAGAGGAGGGGGGGAATCCCTGCGAAGAGCGGTGACTGACAGTCACCACTCTCTACAGGGAGAGGATCGGGAGATCAGCAACAGTGCTATGTTTTCACTCACTTCCCAATCAATAGAGCCCACTTGTGACAGCTTCTTTGTCACGGATCAGCTTGGATTATGGGGATAAGCGTTTTTTACTCACTCTATAATTCTCCTTTAACCGTTGAATAGCTGAGGGAACCACAAATTATAGCTTTCAGGCTGGCTGTTAGGATGACCTGGTGTAGCTGGAAACAGTGTAAGGCTGGGCACACACCTTACAACCATCGCAAGACTTTTGTCTTGCGATGGTTGTAAGGTACTTAAAAAAACGTACGATCTGCCTATGTTGCATAGGCAGATCGTACTTGCGATGATCGCAAGCCACGCCCCCTGAGGGGGCGGGCTTCCGATGACCTCAATGCCGAACGGGCAGTGTGCGCTTGCGCACACCGGCCCCTGCGGCTGTTATCGTACGGACATGCCACAAACCCGCCGAACATCGTACGATGCTCGGCGGGTTTTCAAACATGTCCGTAAGTTTAAAGTCGTGCGACCTTACAGTAGTAGAGGTCGCACGGCTTCCACACACCTTACGATCATCGTACGATCGTGGGATTTCCCGCGATTATCGAACGATAATCGTAAGGTGTGTGGGGACCCTAATGCAGTCAGAGAAAGCAGATCCAAGTTAGCGTAACCCTTGAAGAGCCAGGGGAACCGAAAATAGAAAAGGCAATATGCAGTTTGCTATCAGAATCCATTTCCTCTGGACAGGTAGAGCGGGGAATTGGGGAACAGTGGGGAAGTGGGGAAGGTCTATTTGGGATGTGGAGCAGTCAGAGATACACAGTACACACCACACCGTATATTTGATTTTAATTCACACATAAATCACGCCGCCCAGCCATGTAGATCCACATGTAAACCACGTCATCCAGCCATGTAGATCCACACTTCAATCACGTAGTCCAGCCATGTAGATCCACATGTATATCACGTCGCCCAGCGATGTATATCCACATGTAAATCACGTCATCCAGCGATCTAGATCCACACGTAAATCATGTCGTCCAGCCAGGTAGATCCACACATCAATCACGTCGTCCAGCGATCTAGAGCCACACGTAAATCACGTCATCCAGCAATGTAGATTCACATGTAAATAACGCCGTACAGCCATGTAGATCCACACGTAAATCACGTCATCCAGCAATGTAGATTCACATGTAAATAACGTCATCCAGCCATGTAGATCCACACGTAAATCACGTCGTCCAGCCATGTAGATCCACACGTAAATCACGTCGTCTAGCCATGTAGATCCACACGTAAATCACGTCGTCTAGCCATGTAGATCCACACGTAAATCATGTCGTCCAGCCATGTAGATCCACACGTAAATCACGTCGTCTAGCCATGTAGATCCACAAGTAAATCATGTCGTCCAGCCATGTAGATCCACAAGTAAATCATGTCGTCCAGCCATGTAGATCCACACGTAAATCATGTCGTCCAGCCATGTAGATCCACACGTAAATCATGTCGTCCAGCCATGTAGATCCACACGTAAATCACGTAGTCCAGCCATGTAGATCCACACGTCAATCACATCGTCTAGCCATGTAGATCCACAGGTAAATCCCAGATAACTTGCCACAAACTTGTGGCAGGGTTAAATTGTAATTCTTTCTAACTTGCTGCACACATTCCTGTCAAGTTGTAGACTTGCAGAACACTTGCAGCACAAGTTCCAGTTGACACTTTTTGAATTTGTAGCAAATTTGCTTGGCAAGTCTACAGCAAGAGTCCTGCAGATCTTAGCAAGAGCTCTGCAAGTGTCCAGCACTTTTGTAAAGCTCGCTGGTCTGGAGACTTGCAATGCAGACTTGCTGTAATTGTGCAACAAAATTGTGAAGCTTGGCAAGTCTAGCAATAGTTTAGCAAGTCATTTTCAAACTTGCAGCTCGATTGCTTGCTATCTGGGATCACGTCGTCCGGCCATGTAGATCCACACATGAATCATGTCGTCCAGCCATGTAGATATACATGTAAATCACGTAGTCCAGCCATGTAGATCCACACGTCAATCACATCGTCCAGCCATGTATATCCACATAATCATGATGGACAACGCCCACCGACTTTTGGAAAGAGAAAATACCCGTGCAATCTTGACAAACTTTTCGCCACAAAATGACAGCTCTGACCCGAATGTCAACACAAGGGGGGAACAAATCCCATGACCATGACTAGTAAGGACTAAGAATACAGTAGCTGTGCATATTAATGTGACCTGTACGGATTGAGATGAGCAGTGCGGAGTGAGATTATCAGTGCGTTTGAGATGAGCAGTGAGGATTATCAGTGCGGATTGAGATGAGCAGTGAGGATTAGGATTATCAGTGCGGATTGAGATTATCGGTGCGGATGGAGATTATCGGTGCGGATTGAGATTATCAGTGCAGATTGAAATGATCAGTACGGATTGAGAGGAGCAGTGCGGATTGGGATGATCAGTGCGGATTGAGATGGTTAGTGCGGGATGAGATGATGAGTGCGGATTGAGATGAGCAGTGTGGATTGAGATTATCAGTGCAGACGGAAATGATCAGTACGGATTGAGATGAGCAGTGCGGATTGGGATGAGCAGTGCGGATTGCGATGATCAGTGCGGATTGCGATGATCAGTGCGGATTGCGATGATCAGTGCGGATTGCGATGATCAGTGCGGATTTGGATGATCAGTGCGGATTGAGATGGTTAGTGCGGGATGAGATGATGAGTGCGGATTGAGATGATGAGTGCGGATTGAGATGAGCAGTGCGGATTAAGATTATTGGCGTGGATTGAGATGAACAGTGTGGATTGAGATTAATCAGTGCGGATTGAGATTATTGGTGCGGATTGAGATGAACAGTGAGGATTGAGATTAGTGCAGATTGAGATGATCAGTGCGGAGTGAGATGAGCAGTGCGGATTAAAATGATCAGTGCAGAGTGACATGGTCAGTGTGGATTGAGATTACCGGTGCGGATTGAGATGATTAGTGCGGATTGAGATGATTAGTGCAGATTGAGATGGTCAGTGCACATTGAGATTACCGGTGCGGATTGAGATTACCGGTGCGGAGTGAGATGAGCAGTGGATTGAGATTACTTGTGCGGAGTGAGATGAGCAGTGTGGATTGAGATTACTGCTGCGGAGTGAGATGAGCAGTGCAGATTGAGAATACTGTTGCGGGTTGAAATGAGCAGTGCGGATTGAGATGAGCAGTGCAGATTGAGATGACTGGTGCGGATTGAGATGAGCAGTGCGAATTGACATTACCTGTGAGGATTACCAGTGCGGATTGAGATTATTGGTGCGGATTGAGATAAGCAGTGTGGATTGAGATTACCGATGCGCATTGAGATTACCGATGCGGATTGAGATTACCAATGCGGATTGAGATGAGCAGTGCAGAGTGAGATTGCCAGTGCGGTGTGAGATTACCAGTGTGGATTGAGATGAGCAGTGCGGAGTGAGATGGTCAGTGCACATTGAGATTACCGGTGCGGATTGAGATTGCCGTTGCGGATTGAGATGAGCGATGAAGAAACTATATAAAAATGTTTATTTAACAATCTATTTTATCATCAGCAGACTAGCACAGGAAATAGCAGAAACACAACAAAGATTGTGGAGAAATGTGAAGGACAGACACGTTACAGGTGATTTCTATAGTGTGTGGAGACATATGGATATGGAACGATCAGATCACACAATGGGTGAGGAGACGTTCGTCTCTATGTGATAGAACACGAGAGCTGGGAGAGAGGGGGCGGGGCTATGTAAATATGCAAACGGCTGCTCACACAGTGTTACAGGAGACATTCATCTGTATGTGTTAGAACACTGGAGTTTGGAGAGAGGCGGCGCTATGCAATTACACATGCGACTGCAGGGAAGGGGCGGGGCTACGGAAATACCCGAGCGACAGGAGTAACAGATTTCGATACACCATATTACCGTACAGTTATAGGGTAACATGGGCAATTCCATATTATCATTATTATCAAATATAATTTGTAATTACTATACAATGTTTTAGGGACAATTCCCATGTTTAAGAAACAACACGTGGATGGTGACAGAGCACCACATGGGGATCCTGAGCGAAAAAAAGAGGACGCAAACAGCTGGCCAATAGCTGCGTCTTATTCGCGTTACGGAAAGAGATTTGCGATGTGATTGGCGCCTTGTAAGCCCGTCTACTTTCCGTCAACTCAACCGACTGCGCGCTGGAAGAGACGTCACTTCCGGAGCCAAGCCGCACGAGCTGTTCTGAGTGAAGGAGGATTTTCGAGCCGTACAACATGTCCTCCCTGCTGAAAGTGGATCACGAGCTGAAAATGAAGGTGAGCGGCTTTGCGGTGTCATTCCAGAATCGGCACTGCTGGAAGTGTGTGAGCAGCTTTGTATTGGGGGGCCCTTTGTGGTTACACGGGGAGGTTGGGGCCCTCTTATCGGGGGGGGCCTATACCTCATGTCTGAAATGGAGGACTTTTATGATGACACAGCTTGATACAGACTGGTCTGGAGGAAGTGTTTGTAAGTAAGCTCACCCTTTCTCTTTAGGAAGACCGGTGCCGGGCAGCTTGTAGACTCCTAATGGGGGCTGCAGAAAATATCGTTACACCATTCGGTTAGCAAAGTTAATATGAAAGCTGTGTAGTGTCACCAAATGATTTTTGTGATTTGAGACAAAATCAAAGTGGCCCTTTCAATAAATGAAAAGTCTGCATGTATTCTTTTCTTACCTGTCATAGTATTTAGCAGCACTATAACTTTTCCTTAGAACTCCAAGTTCCACTTGGGCTCCAACTGGTGAGTTCACCTAGACAAAGATGTCATTCTGCTGCATGAGGGAATAAGCATGCCCTCGGTTTCCTCTCCCTCAGGGATTAACTCTTTTACTGCCACAGCTGTTTTTGCACACATTTTAAGGTTCACATTTTAGGACTTAAACCCCTCCCCTGATAATTTCTGAAAGCACAGACCCTGTAGAACAAAATGGTGGCAGTTGCAATTCATTATGTTGCATGATATTATTGCAACTGTTTATCAAACCCCCATTTTCAGGAGAAAATAAAATACACTCTAAGTTAATAGTGGACAGAAACATAATACCCAATTTTTGGCAGAATATAAAAAAGGTTGCGGCAAGATACTAAAGAGATGCCAAACATGTCAAGCTTCAAAACTGCCCATCAAATGGCAAAAACCTACGGTGCCCATAATTTTCCATAGTTCATGCTAGGGATGCACCAATACCGATTATTTGGGCAAGTACTCATACTCTCCCAAATACTGCGATAACTTCACCGATACCGGAACTTCTGGTTGGAGCGAAATCTCCTCTGACCGACAGTGCCGCGAGGTAACATTGAGCCAGCTTCCCATGCTAATTGTAACATGGGTGCAAAAAATGAACATAGGTCTTGGTCATGAAGGGGTTAACGTGGTTAAAAAAAAAAGCTTAATATTTTTATCTTAACAGCTGTCACACGTCGGCTCTATTGATCGTGAAGTAGACAATCGCATACCGTTCATTGCTCAGTTCACGGTCTTCTCCCTGTAGAGAGAGGTGACTGTCAGTCGCCACTTATCCGCAAGGATTCCCCTCCACCCCACCTCATCTTCTAGTGCTGACTGGAGAGATGGGCAGGGGTGGGCACAGCTGTCTCTGGCTCTAGAGAGGCAGAGCCAGCTGTCAATCAGGAAGCAGGGTGGATCCTGACAATATTGTTGGGATCTTTCCCTGCTGCAGCATGGCGCTTTGCTGTCAGCAATACCCTGCTATATGCTGAGTTTTGGGTCACAGGAGGTCATTAGTAAAACAAAAAGCTTTAACCATGCTGCTTGCCCGTGGAGAGCGGTTACAAGAAGTCAGCGATCAGCTGATTGCTGACCGCTTTTAAAATAATTGAGGACATAGAATGTTTACTGTGTCCCCAATTATGATTTGAATGGGAAAGATCTATATCACTTCTGCTCATTCATGATTGTGGACATGGTAAACATATTATCTCCACAAGTTATGAATGAACAGGAACACTCAGTATAGTAGTTTCCTGTTCATTTATAACAGGGGCTGCAGAAAAAGAGATTGAGGACTCTGTAATTTAAATAATTTAAATTGGAAGGGGGGCATTGGCTGTAGGGGGGCAGCTTATTCTATAGGAAAATGTATTTTATTTATAGTAATTTTTACTTTTTTTCTAGGTTGATTGCTTCCGAGAGAGAATCACAAATGAGGTAAGGCTGTGTGTGTTAGTGTGTATATATCATGTATTTTTTATTGTTATTTTTATTAATGCTTTCATCAATTTAAGAGAGAACTACTGAGCTCAGGGCAGCATGGGCTTCTTTACTGTCATGAAATTTTAAAGTGACACTAAACTCAAGAGTTAAAAGAGAACTATAGGGGTAAGTGTTTTTTCTCCCTAGTTCTCATTTAGGGTCACTGGAGGACGTATACTAACCTCCTCCCGTGACCCAAAGCTCAGTATATAGCGGGCTATTGCCCGCAATATCCTGAGACGCCGCAGCCGGGACAGATCCCGACAATACTGTCAAGATCCACCCAGCTGCGGGAGTGACGGCGGGCTCTGCCTATCTAGAGGCAGAGCCAGCTGTGCCCGCCCCCTCCACTGTTCGTTCCTCCACTCAGCACTGGAGAATCAGAGGGGAGTCCCTGCGGGGACTGACAGTCACCGCTCTCTGCGGGGAGATGATCGGAAAGTGAGCCAATTGGCGGCATGTTTCTGCTCACTTTCCAATCGATAGAGCCGACCTGTGACAGCTTCTTAGTCACAGGTCGGCTCTATCTAATGAGAGTGGAAATCACTCACCTCATAGTTCTCCTTTAAATCTTAAAAATGCATTCGAGTACCTTTTTATTCAATCTGATGTTTAGTTTACTAATTTGTATTGATATTGTAGTCCATCACGGGAGTGAGCTTGGAGTGGCTACTTTACAACACACACAGGGACCATGGGGAACAAAAGTAGCCCCCCTCCAAAAGGAAGGACTGTGTCAGCACCAATTCAGAGATGATTTGAGGATCTACAGCCGAGTGATACACAAATGACATACATTTTTGTTAATAGTTAAGGTACTTGAATGCATTACTCCTGAGTGTAGTGTCATGTCACTAAGTGTTTATACTCTTTAAAGAAAACAAAAAAAAACTTATATGTATCGTACATGTGGATGTCACCCCATTGAAATCAATGGGGCTGCGCGGCAATTGCTGCCTGCATTGTGTAGGACCGCACGATCGCCGAGGTGTGCATCGGGCCTTAGGGCTTGTGATGTCATCATCTAAAAGAAAATTGCTATTATCTTAAAAATAAAAGCAGCACAACATTTTTTTATTTTTACAGCACAAATGTAGCACTAAAGAAACACACTGGAGTTTTAATCTGTGCCTCACTGTGCTGGCCGCACCTGTTCTGTGAAATTACTGTTGTCAGTTTTATTGTGGTTGCTTTTCACCCCTGACCTTTCTCTGGATATTCTTGCAGAGTTTTATCAGCAAATGTAGCGATCTTATTCATACTGGTTGTGCACGAGTTTTATATAGAGATAAGTGCTGCTATTTTTATATTGGCATATTTTATCCAGTACTTCTGCATTTATACTCCTGTGGAATCTAATCATTGTTCTGTTAACAATTTATGTTCTCATTACTCTCAAGCGAGCACAGAAGTCTCCCTTATGTTATCTTCTCTTTTGGTCAAATGTGTATAATGTATTGTTGCAGGTTATTTCTCTTCTGCTCAAATGTTCTTAAGCTATTGTTTTAGGCTATTTTCTCTTCTTGTCAAATGGTCTTGGGCTATTTTCTCTTGGGATCAAATGTTAAAGGAGAACTATGGGGTCAGTGTTTTCCCCCATAGTTCTCCTTTAATGAATGTTACATTCACCCTGCGGAAGACAATTTAAAGATCAGAAAATAATGGACATATTAAAAACTTTACTTTTGCACACTACTTTTTTACTTTTAAAAAAAATATATGTACACCCTTTAATGCTCCTACGTTTTATCCAGCCCTACCTTAGTGTCCAGCGGCAATGCTGTGTCTCCCAGTTAATGTAAAGAACTCCCAGCACAAATAAACCTAACCCTTACAGTAGGATTACTCCCGCACTGCAAGGGTTAAGTGCTCATCTAGGGATAAAGAACGAATACACACACACTTATAATGGCCACCCCATCAGTACCTTGTTGGGCCACGAGATGACTTCGTTGGGCCGCCTCGTGACTCCACGAGATGTTGAAAGGTGATGCGAGGAATCTGACACTGCACTGTTGCCCTTCTGTTGTCTTGTACCAGTCTTGCCACTCTCCGTTCTGCCCTAACATTGACTAGTCGCTGACGGCCACAATTCGCACGTTCAGACCCAGATTTTCGGCTGACAGTCTATTTTTTAAACACTTTAACAATGAGCCCCTCTTGAACATTTAACGGATTCTGCTGCTTTGCTGATACTCGCTCCATGGCTCCGAGCGCCAACAATCATCCCACGTTCAAAGGCTGTTAAATCGCATTGTTTACCCGTATCTTCAGAAAACAATCACTTCTATTGTCGTGGTAAACAACCTGCTTATAGACAAAAACGAGCACTTGACCCTTGCAGTGCGGGAGTAGCCGCACTGCAAGGGTTAAGATTATTTCTGCCTGAAGTCCTTGTGTAATGACGAAATTACAATTTGTTGTGGTGTGTTTTTTTTGTTTGTTAAACTATTAAATATTTAACAATAATCTTTGTATTTTTTTTATTAATAAGGCAGAAGACCTCGTTGCCAGTTTTTTCCCAAACAAATTGTTAGAACTGGACAGCTTTCTCAAGGTAGGACTGCCCTTTTATAATTGCATAGAGGGCAGCAATAGTGAGATTTCAGCCGTGTGATATAATTTGTGCTGAATATGGTGTTTTGATCAATTTAAATGGGAAAGTATGAAATATTATTTTTCCTGAGATCTGCAGAGATATTGGATTGATGTTACAATCACGGTTTGTCTTGTTCCGTTTGTACCATCTCTACTTTTTATTTGCAGGAGCCCATGCTTAATATTCAGGACCTCACACAAATACATTCTGAAATGAATCTGCCAGTACCAGATCCCATTCTACTGACGAACAGCCACGACAGATTGGATGGTGTAAGTTTTGTGTAGTACTTATGCCACAAAGTGCAGTAAAAAGTTAAACACAAAACAACAAGGTTTTCTCAGTTGTAGTGAATAAGCTTAGTACTTTGTCAACAAGTTTTATGCCATTTTCTAAGCTAGCAGATTGAAGATTTCCCTGTCTTGGTTTATAAAATGAAACTATGAAGACATCTCAAATTTGGAAACTGTGTAAATAATACTGCTCACAGTAACCGCAATACCTATATTATAGAACTCCTTTGTGGAAAATATTTTAAAGGTGTAGCTAATAACGCATACTATTTTTTGACAGTAAATACCAGGTCAGGTATTCTAACTTTCCTCTGGGATACATACTGACCAGAGAATAGAAAGGCTTCCCTTGTTTTTTGGCTGTCTCTGTACATAACTGCTTTTTAATTTTTATTTCATTCATGCTTTTTACAGCCAAACCTTAAGAAGCGGAAACTAGAAGATGATGATCACTGTACAGGTTAGTGTTTATGAAGGCTTATGTCTGCGGAAACACAAAATGCTATAGTGCTGTCAAAATGGAGACATATAGCACCTTTTTGTGTTGAGGGGTGGGGTAAAAAATGTTTAACTTCTTTTGCTTGCTTCTATCATTCAGTACACACCACCTATATTTTGCTTCAAAAACTTCAGTGAAAGTGAATATTTTGGTGTAAGGGGAAAACTTGGTACTGAGCAAAGGTTTCTGTAATCTCATATCTTTGGTTCTAGTAGTGACCTTATACTGGTCAGGTGTTCAGACATCATAATAAAGGTCAGCAAGAGTTCATATATGTTGAAGTTGAAAGTCTCCAGAGATGTGCTTGGCAGCCTTAAGGTGCCCATACACCTTACGATTATCGGACGATAATCGTATGCGATCGACTTTTTGAACGACAATCGTACGTGTGAATAGAGTGCCCGTACGACTTTTGACGGTCAAGCATGTTTGAAAACTTTGCTCGATTGTCGTAAGGTTGCTGGCGTTTCCGTCCGTCAAAAGTCGCACGATCTACACTGCGCATGCACGAACGAAAATACGACAAATCAATTACCGCATTTCGTCCAGGTGCTTCTCGTTAATTACGGCTAAATTTAATCTTACGATCATCGGGGCAGGATGGGGCTGTCGTACGAAAATCGTACGACTATTCGATCATCGGACGAAAAGTTTCGTCCGATAATCGTAAGGTGTATGGGCACCTTTAGAGAATAATTGGGCACTGGATTTTATAAGTTGCTATAAGCAAGACATTCACCCACCCCAGTCTTCTGGGACACTCCATGAGAGACGGGTGCCACTCCTCGGACAGGAACAACGTTGCCCAATCAAAAGATAAAAGCACTGCCCCAAGGCATCCTCAGTTTTATTGTTTCCTCTATTTGGAGGAGACACGTTGCCATTTCTGGAATGTGGGGAGCCTGCTGTGCTGCTGGTTTCCCTTGTTTTTTTACCCCACTCCCCCACCCCCAAGAGGTGGCCTCGCTCTCTGATCCTCTTTTGTGCCTGGTAAAGGCCATGACCGGGTATGCGTTCCCATCCCCCAGTCGGCTGGTGGCGCTGGGGTCCCTTTGTAGCCAGAGACTTGTGCGACTGTACTAGGTCTCTGGTGCTTCCTCCCAGCTGACCGCATGATTTACATCACTTCCAGTAGGGGTTACATCATTTCTGGGTGCAGGAGACTGAGGGTCTAAGCTGGTACTTTTCAGCACATACTGCTAGCACACCAATAATGGGTGAGGAGCTGCAGTAGCATGGACCACCTTAGACTCCTAAGAACTCGGGCACCCTTGTAGGGCTGAAACAACTAATCGATTGTCGATAATCAATAATGAAATTCGTTATCAACAGTTTTCATATCGATTAGTTGGTTGCTTGATTAGTTTGATTGCTTGCACCCTCGCTCCCTCCCCTTCTCACTGCTTACCTTGCATGCTTGTGAACACCGGCGGATCCGCAATATAGCTCAATTAGCCCTGAACCGGGGGGCGAACTGACTGTTCGGGCATTGTCCAAGGACTCGCGCCCTCCCCCAGCCGCCTTCTCTCGACCACCCCTGGATGATCATAGTGGACTGTCAACGGAATGAATAGGGTCGTCTCGATGAGCCAGACTGACCGTTTGGGACCCATGACCTCCCCCATGTCTCAGCCGCCTCCTCCCCGGTTTGCTCATAGTGGACTATGGATGAGCTGAATAGAGATGTACAACCGGTGTAGGGTGTACTATGTGTTGTATGTGTGCTGTGTGTTTTCTCAGTTGCCACTGTGTTCTCCAACAAGAATGGAGTTTGAACTCAGAAGTGTTTTCACCGCTGACAGAAAGATGGGGAAACCCAGAAGTGGACCTCTTCGTTTCCCAGACAAATGCAAAGACTATGCAATTCTTATCACTGAACCCCTGAGACAAAGCAATTGCCCTGGATGCTCTCATGAGCCGATGGAATTTCAGACTCTGCTATGCCTTTCCTCCAATCCTTTTATCCTTTTTCTTACCCAGAGTACTTCAGAAATTTCTACAGGAAGACACGCATTTCATTCTGTTTGCCCCATAATGGCCCAAAGGGGAATGGGGGTTTCTCTTCTGTCACTGGCCTCTCTCCTTCCTTGGATCCTTCCAGACAGAACCATGGATCAGACTTGTTTTTCCAGCACATCCCACAGATACTCAAATGTATTGAGATCTGGGGAATTTGGAGGCCAAGTCAACTCTTAAAACTTGTTGCGTTCTTTAAACCCTTTTTGCAGTGTTCCAGGCCATCCTATCCTGCAGAAAGAAGCCAGTGCTCTCTGGGAATACTGTTTCCATTAAGGGGTGTGCTTGGTCAACAACGTTTAGGTAAGTGGCACTTGTCAAAGTAACATCCACATGAATGGCAGGAGCCAAGGTTTCCCAGCAGAACATTGCACAAAGCATCATATTGCCTCTGTTGACTTTCCTTCTTCCCATAGTGCAGGGGGCAGTGAATTAAAATTCAAGGAGGCCTGGTAATTGAGCCGAGGTGTTATTTGGGGTCCAGACAGAACAGTCACTCAGTCCCTGTCTGGACCACCATTAAGGCTGCATTCACACGAGCAGCTGCACTGCAATGCACAGCCGTTGGTGTGTTTTCCCAGACATAGGGCTGATGTACTTCTTATTTGTTTGTGGCATTTCTTTAAGTTCTATGGGCACAGTGGTGTGTGATGCGGTTACATCAGTTCTCTCCATCGGAGGGCTCCCCCAGCTTACATCCGTTATCTCCATCGGCTTTGACAGTTTCGTATAATTATAAAGTGCTATATCTTATTTGGGATCCCATAGGAATACTTTGTTTCAACAAGCCAATCTCCTGCTTGGGTAATCAGCATTTCCTGTATATAAATTGACCCATGCTGGTTTTTAAAGGAAAGTTCCACACACAAAAAATGCATTAATAATTTTAGCACCTGCTTGGAGTTCTTTACATATGCTGTGCTTTGTCAATGTAAGTATCTCTGAAAGTAGGTAATTATCCACTTCTCAGTCCCGAATAAGTACAATATGTTGCATTTCAGACTGTTGTGTAATGCAATGTTGTAGGCATCTTCACCATCACCTGTGCACACAAATTGCCAATTAAGATACAAAATCCCAGATAAATCTCACTTATTCAGCTACACCAACGGCATTGTTTATCAGAAACTTTATCATATTAGTTAGACAATCCGCTGTTTATATACACTGCTGGCTGCCTTAGCAGCTCAATTAGTTCATATATTCATTCTCCAAATTAACATTTCCTTTTGCAATATCACACAGTTATTTACACATCTGTAAAATAGAGTATTATGGATCTGAATATATTCATGGGTCCCGGGTGATCAAACCTCAACCTAACCTGGTATATCAACCAGACTATCTCACAGACTTGATTGAGCAGTAATTTAATTGCTAATGTATTGGCCAGACTTAAGCCGGCTGTAGACTGTACAAATTTCACACAGTGGGTGGCCCTGTCGCCACCCTTCTGTCCAACATCTTATTAACTAAAGATTGAAGGAGTTGAATGGAAAATCTTTGGATGGACTTGCATTATTTTTCACAGCTCAGTCACCTGGCTCCCACAGTGTATGATGCTTTTTATGCCATGCTTTTGGGTGTATTTGTAACTGAGAGACAGACTTTGACAACCCACTCCTTCATTTCCAACCACACTCTGCAAAGGAGACGGCCTCTTATCTCACTCTCCCCTCCACTTTCCCAGTTCAGATGACAGGTGTGAAAATTGACACAATGTGAGACTTGTTCTTTAAACGAGAACTATGAGGTGAGTGATTTACACTTGTAGTTGGAGCCATACATTGAAACTGTCACACGTCGACTCTATAAATCGAACACATACTGTCGCTCGCTCACTTCCCGATCATCTTGCAGACAGCGGTGAGTGTCGGTTACCGCTCCCCGCAGGGATTCCCCCCCCCTCTGCGATCCTCCAGTGCTGCCTGGAGGAACGGATGGGGGAGGGAGTGTGCACAACTGGCTCTGCCTCTAGATAGGCAGAGCCCGCTGTCAATCAACCAGTCGGGTGGATCTCGACAGTATTGTCGGGATCCATCCCGGCTGCTGCACTCTTAGTATATAGCCCGCTTTGGTATATAGCCCGCTTTTACTAAGCTTTGGTTCAGGGGAGGACGTTAGTATATGTCCTCTGTGACCCTAAAGAGAACTATGGGATCAAAAGCTTACCCCATAGTTCTCTTTTACCTTCTGCCTATTGGAGACCATGAGATAAAATTTCTTTGTGATATCCGTTCATCCCTAATTAATTTAAATGTCCTTGAGCAAGTAGTTTTCAAGCAGTAAAGAGTATTCTGTTACACGTGGTCTCACAGGACAAGAACCAGCAGCCCAAGGAGGCAAGATGGGGAAACACCATTGCATACAGTATATAAACTGGACAACCTGTTTCCAGCAGCCCTCCACACATGGCCAGGACCAAGACTCATACGAAATTAGTTGGCATACCACCACATTTGGGTCACATTGGTCTCTGGCCCTCACAAAAGTCAGTCTACTCGGAGTTAAGTAACTGCTATGTATTAAGCAAAAGCTTATCTGGGTAGCCAGGGGAGATCAGCCAGGGTGTTATACAGGGAGGATATGTTTCTTGGGGAGGTAAGGGAGGCACGGTAAATGGTAAGCACAGAAACCACAGTGCTCTGCAATGTTGGAGGCTGAGGACATTTTGTTTGAAAATAGTGCCTCATTTGTATATAGGGGAACAAGTAGCCGTTGGGCATAGCAAATTCTTCTTTTAGAGTTTGGATGTTTTTCAGAAAGCCATTAAGCATTACTTTCCCCAAAATAACTCCTATCTCTCCATATTCTAAAAAAATTGGTATAATGTAAAATTCTAGGAGATTGTTTTCCCATAGGGGGACTGTCTGGTGACCATTCATTTCTATATAGAAGTTTATGCACCGTTTCTCATATTTTAAATCGGGGATGGACACATCAAGCAGGTAGCCAATACTCCTTAAAAATTACACGTGGCATCCAACTTTTCAGATTTTATCAAATTGTTGTCAACGGAACTGGTTACTGGTTTGGATAGACTGGCTACTGGACTCCCATATTCATTTATCTTCCCCTGTTTTAGGATACTACAAGCATATTTAAGTCGGGTGTTTTACCCTGGTGACCCCAGGAACAACCAAGTGTAAGAAGTGTCTATACGTATGGGTGAGGCACAGCAGCTTGGTAAATTTACCGGGTTCCGAAACCTAGCTTTCCTCTCTATGAAGAGCATGATATAGCTGCAAGGCAAAGTAGAGTGTAGTACTATTGGAAGCTCCTTCCCCCCACTCTGTAGAATAAGTATTCGGTGGTTAAATCTGAGTATCTTTTTTCCAGACAAAAGAAACGAGGGGCATAAAGTTTTGGGATAAAGATAGATGGGGCAATGCAATAGAACATACAGGATTTTAGGTTTGCTGATTATTTTAACCAATGAGATGCAATGCAATACAAAAACACTTTGGGGAGGAGGAATTTATCAAAGGGTTTGCGACTATTTTCTTAGTCGCATCTTGTAAAATAATGCTAAAGGAACGCAAATGATCCGCATTTGCGTCCTTTTTCCTCCACCACTGCGACACGTAAGTATTTGCAACCAGATGGATACAAACAGTGACGAGACGCATAATCCACACACTTGTGTCAGATCTGCAACAGTCCTCTGATTCTGAAATTAGACACAGAACAGTCGCATGTTAAGAAGTCCCCATGAGGACTTCTTAAAGTAGTGCCGGCTGTGTTATCCTGTCAAAGTCTTATTTGACCTCTTCCTGTGGAAAACAGCTCTACATACCCTTCCCCTTTGTCTAAACTTTGGCTTCCCATGTCAGTGACTGGTATGTGAAAGTGTTAAAGAGTCAGTGGTTATGCTCTGGTAGTTCGGAGAAGCCGTGAACTGTGCACTGGCACACAGCAAGTGGAGATATTGCCGGCATTTGCTTCTTTCTATTGTTGCAGAGACTGGATTAGGAGCTCATTCATAGATCAAAGGATACAAAGTAGAAGAGTCTTCCCTGTTTGCAATGCCTCCCCCATGTCATATACATGTCCGTTATTTCTCCGCCATGTCAGAAATCCTTCTCTCGCTTTGCTTCTCTTTAAACCATCTCTCTGCTGCTTCACACTCTTTCAGAAAACTTGTCTTCCTCTCATGTAACACTCGTCTTCCAAATCTTCTCTCTCGTCTCTCCCACCCTCATTCTTTGTTGTCCCCCCTCCGTCTCCTCAGTCTCACAAATCTTCTCTCATGGAGCACTCTCGGCAGCCGCACTTCTAAAAGCTCTCTGCGACCAAAATGAATAAATGTGCAACCTGCAGTTCTACACATTCATGAACCCATGTAACACTAGATGAATAATTCAGTAGCACGTTGCGGCCAAATTCTGTGTTGCGACAGGTTTATTGTCGCAGAATCTACGACTACAATGATAAATTTCCCCCATTAAGAGGGAGCTTGGCTTAGACATGAATTTTAAAGTCAGCTGCAGAACTAGTGATCTTATGCAGAACTAGTGATCTTATTTAGGCAAGAACATCCACCCACTTCAGAAGATGGATTATGCTTTTGTGTAAACTTTCTAAATTTCTTTACACTTTATATATAAGCTGGGTGAATGCCGCTTGCATGGCATTCCCTCCACTAGATGGAGCCAGGGAGAATAGCAATTTTCTGTGCTCCTCAGTTCCACCTAGTGGCGGAAATACAGTGTGAACAGTATTTTTACCCAGCTATACACTGAGAATGTTTATACATCAGCCCCTTTGTGTCTGCTTCCTCTTCTCTTTTTCACATGCTGACCATTTAACTTCATAATCGACTAACTAATCGAATTTGGAAAATAATCGTTGGCTGCAGCCCTATTGTGTGCTCAGAATAAGTCATTCGCAAGATCCAGCTATTTCACAATTTTTTAAATAATTTCTCTTTTAGTTGGCCATCATTTTGTTCCATGCTGCTCACACCCTTAATCCTGCAAAAGAGCTTTGTTTTCAAAGGAGTTTGAGAAAAGGTTAACTTTTTGAAAGAGCAGCAATATTTTGCTGCCATCAGCTGGCTTCTTATCAGCCACAGAAACATTTTTAACTGATAGGCTTTGAAGGCAGAGTTAAAGGAAACCTGTGCTGTGAGGAATATAATGGCTGCCATTTCTGACTTTTTTCTGAAGATGTTAGTTGACTGATTGTGGTCCCAATATTGAAAACAAATGGTTGAGGTTTGTGCCAGGAAATGACTGACCTATCTGTTCAACATCCATAGTATGTAAAATATTTGAGGGGCTATATTTAAGAAAGTGTTAGTGAAAATGGTATTATAGGTGAAAACCAGCATGGCTTTGTAAAATAATGTTCTTGTCAGACAAACCTGTTTTTTTTGTTTAGGAAGCGAGTAGGAACTTAGGCATTTGACATTTAGGCATTTCATACTGTACCTCCATTCACATTTTATAAATAAGGTCTATTGGTGTAAAAGAAATTGTACGTACATGTAAAGTCGGTCTGTATCCCAGTATCTACTCACACGGAATCATATGATTAAAAAAACATACACTGTGGGAGTTAGGTGACTGAGTTGTGAAAAATAAAAACAAATTGAGACTTTAAGCCTAAACTCCGTGTTAAAGATTCTAGTGAGCACCAAATCTGTGAAGCTGTGTTTTTTTTTGTTTTGTTCCCTTTTTTTAAATATACATTTAATATTTGTCTAAGGTATGCAAATCTGGTAATTTTTATACAAATTTGTTTTTGCTTTTTGTGAGTAATGGTCTATTTTCCTTTTTTATAGGCACCAAAGTTTTTGTGATGCCCAATGGAATGTTAAAGAGTAATGCACCTCTAGTTGAGATTATAGAAAAAGTGAAGCCAGAGATCAGGTTACTGATTGAGAAATGCAATACGGTGAGTATTCTGTGGGTGTGTGTTTTATATAAATGGATGAATGGTTCAAGGCACTGTGTTAGATATGTAATCCCTGAACTGTTTGAGACAACAGTAATACAGGGGAGGGGAGCTGCTTGACTACCTAGACCGTTATTCCTCTCGTCGCATGTTAGTGCAAAGAGTGAAAATTAACTGGAGATGTAGCAGTTGTTGTTGTTGTTGTTGTTAACCTGTTTACTCATTGATTGGGAAGTAGCACAGCTTTACACCTACTACAGCACGTGTATATCTGTAGGGGAGAAGGAAGTAGCCTAAAGCTGGCCATACACCTATAGATTATCTGCAGATTTTCTATGGTCGGATGGAAAAACTGCAACACATTCCTCCATCTACGCTAAACTGTGGATGGAGGAATCTTTTTCCATCTGACCATAGAAAATCTGCAGATCATGGCCAGCTTAATAGAGAAAGGGGGTTATAGAGATGCAGAATAGTAAGCAAATTCTGTAAAGCGGGCATACTTTTAACTAGGGCTGGTAATGATTAAAATGTTTGTGTTCGATTTAATCGAATTTTTTTTCTAATCGATTAATTTCGATTAATTATAACGCACATACAGATCCAACTACATTGGCCTATACACATACAGCACAGCAATGAAGTATTAAAATGAACTAGGATCACACTAATCCAGCACGTTATTAATCTCACATGCCCCACTCAATATGGCCGCCGCTTGAGTGGGGCAACTCAGAATAATAACGTGCTGGATTAGTGTGATCCTAGTTCATTTTATTACTTCATTGCTGTGCTGTATGTGTATAGGCCAATGGCTTGGCAGGACGGAGCCACTTGGGCAAGGGGGGAGGAGTCCCGTGACATCGATGTGCGTGACGTCACCGGATCTCCGACGGGACTCCCGGAAGCCGGCGGAGAAGTGAGTGTTTTCATTAGCGATCAAAAAGTTTAACGATTAATCGAGAAATTAACCTTTAATTTCTACAGCACTACTTTTAACATAATGACATGAATAGTTTGTAATCAATAAACTGCCTATAAAGTGCAGTAAAGAAAATAAATATATAGCCTTTCTCTTAGGCGCTTTATTACAACAGTAGTCTAACCACAATTATCTTGATATGTCTTTTAACTGCACTATATACTTTGTGTTTTTTTTTTTTTTTTTTTAATCTAAATTTTTGTTGTGCCTTAGGTAAAAATGTGGGTTCAGCTTCTTATTCCAAGGATAGAAGATGGTAACAATTTTGGAGTGTCTATCCAGGTGAAACGCCAATTTTATGTTAAAATATGAATGGGGTTTTTTGGTGCCACTTCCAAGTGGTGATAAACTAGCACTTAGTGTGACTGTTAATGGGCTGTTAGAGGGCTTATGATTTGCAGAGAGAGACTTCAGGAAGACCTCCTACCCATCCTTTGTTTTCTGGGACCTTCTGCTATGTGTCTTGTGACTTAGCCAACAAATGAAAGTGAAGCACGCTTGTTGGTGATAAGGATTGTCATTAAGGCACAATATTTTCTAAGTTGGAGAATCTTGCTGTGTGGTAATATGCATTTCAGTGGTCAGAAACATTCACTACCCTGCCTGAAGGTAGCCCTGTGTTCCCTAAATGTCATTCGTGTTGGATTACACTATTTTACTGCTTTTAGAACCGCAGGTAGTACATAGAAGAAAGTTTTTTGGGGGAGTTATTTGACACCTAAATGACACCCGTGATTTTTGTAATTTACTTGCAGACGTTAGGTTTGCTGTAGGTTGCCACGAAAGGTGCCCATATAGAATTGATCTACCCTATTTCCTTGAAAATAAGACCTCCCCTGAAATTAAGACCTAGTACCAATTTTGGGAATTGCTAAAATATAAGACCTACCACGAAAATAAGACCTAGTTGTGACCATTGCCAGGGCTGGTGGTGGCATAAGGGGGAACTTGAAGAGCCGCGGGAGCGAATCAGCGGTTCCAACGAAGCCGGCGCTAGAGGAAGCGTGGCGGCAGCGGAGGGAGCAGAGCCGCATAAGCCGATGCCTCCTCTTTAGCGCCGGCTCCTGTCACAGGCGGAGTGATACCAAATGCACTCCGCCTGTGAGGAATCGATGAAAAACACGCTTCGCTCATTCTGTTTACTAAATTGCTCTTGGAAAGGTACGGCACCCCTGATTGCCCTGATCACCATATTCTTAACTTTGCCATTTTGTATTATTTAATTTGGATTTGCAATAACTGTGGATTGTTGTACATTAAAAAAAAAGACCTACCCCAAAAATAAGACCTAGTGTGTTTTGTGGAGCCAAAAAAAAATATAAGGCAGTGTCTTATTTTCGGGGAAACATGATATCTAGCCATTTTCAGCTGGATCAGGAGACAATAAGGCCTTAACAGCAGCAGGAAACGCCACCCAAGGCTTGTCAATTAGAAAAGCAGATGGAACAGGTTTAAAAACCGTATCCAATCCCTATTGTGGGCTGACATCGGAACTGTCTGCAGTCTTTCCCTGCCTTTTTCCATAGCCTATACATGAACAGTCAGTCTTCTGTATATCTCTCCTGGTTTGATTTACCCAAAGATAATTTTACTTCATTGCCTGGATGTGGTTTGGGCTGTTAGATTTTCTAAGTCAGTGTTTAGTCTTTTTATGAAGACCGACTCACTTTTTGTAATTCAGGAAGGTTTCACCATCTCTCTAGCTCAGATAGTCCATCAAATCTTATAGGGATAGGACTCCATCCTTCCATTTCAAGGCACACTCTTCTAGATTTGCGAGTGCTTCTTAGGCTTTTCTGCATTCGGTTACTGTTTCTCAGATTTGCAAGGCTGCCACCTGGTCTTTTGTTCACACATTATCCAAGTTCTGCCAGATGGACATTTGTGCCTCCTCTGCTGCAAGCCTTCAGGCAGCACTTTGAGCTGCAGTCAGTCCCCATTTTTTGGGGGGGAGGGGAGGGGTTCTCTCTTTTTTTGACCTGTCATACTTTTAATAGTTCTATTTAATTGTATATCTAGTAAAATGTCAACGTTTACTTTCTATTCGATTTAATAATTTGATTGAAAATGAAAGGAATGTTTTCTATTCTAATCATTTTTAATGCATTTTGGTTATCTTTGGAGTTACTGCCACACCACATCTCGTATCCTAGTGTTCATTATTGCAATGTTTTTTAACTACCCATTAATTAATGAGCCCTTACAGTACTCATTTAATGCTAGCAACACTTTGATAAACCATGTACTCTATGGATGCAATGTATCTAGTGTTAGGAAAAAAGGATAAATATTTGCACTAGTGGTGCAACTCAAGTGGGTTTTTTATATGGTCAAGAAAACAATCTACACTCAAACGATATCGGCCACATTTTGCGTAAGCTGTTTGTCTAATGCTGGTTTCTGCTTTATTCATGTTTAGGAAGAGACTGTGGCTGAGTTACGGACAGTGGAGAGTGAAGCAGCATCTTATCTTGATCAGATTTCCAGGTGAGGCATTATAGCATGGGAACGTCCAGGCTTATATCGTGTGTCCCACAAGGCTCTATAAAAGGGTGTCGGCAGGTACACAAAAATATTTTGTATACCGTAAAACCCTTTTCTCTGAGTGCATTGAGGGACACCGCTCTCAACAATTGAGATGTAGGGTTATGCTGCTGCCTTCAACCAAATGGATACTAGGAAAAAAAATTCAAGCCTCTCACGTTAAGGCAATAAGCCCTGACACCTGCCACTTGTAGCAAGCAATATAAAAGGAAATGAGGGGAGGGAGCTGTGTCCCTCAATGGACTCTGGAGTTTATGGTAAGAACAAACTTCTATGATCCATTGATGGACACAGCTCTGAAGAATTCTGAGACGTAAGGATGTTAAAAAGCACTCGGAGGGGAGGGCACAGAAAACCTTCTGAAGAACCAGCCAAACAAAAAAAGAATAAACAAGGTCCTTAAGTAGCCACATGAACTGTTTTTGCCAAAACTAGCATCAGAAGAGGCAGACCAGGTTGCGGCCTTACAAATTTGAATAACCGAAGCCTGATCATGAAAAGCCCAGGAAGTACTAATTGTCCTAATAGAGTGAACAGAAATAGGAAAAGGCGATACTTTATCCCGCAGCTCATAGGCTTGAGCTACAACCTGATGAGTCCTGATGAGAAGGAAAGAACGAACCCGAACAATGGAAAAATCACACTGGGAGAAACCCAGAGACTCACGCCATCAAAAATAAACCTTCCATGTAGGATAGTAGATTTAACAAACATTTACTAGCCTTAAGCAAAGTGGGAACAACAGAGTCCGGAACACTGCTGTCCTTTTTAGCATTTTGGGTTTCAACAACCAGACCATTAAAGCTAGCATATGAGAAGCACGGTGGAAGATTGGTAATAAATTTGGCCGATCCAGAAGAAGCCACATAGGATTGACCAACAGATGAAACAGGTCGGCGTAGCACTTCTGGAGTGATAACGACCGGAAAAACCTGAATGCCCTAATATTTTGATTCTATGAAGCAGACGAGGTAGCATCTACATAGGAGGAAAGGCATATATCAGAGTGTATTGCTCCCACAGAGCCACAAATGCATCCACGTCATCCCTCAGTCTGGATACAAATTTGTCCACCACCTTGTTTAACTGAGATGCCAGAAGGTCCACATCCAGCATTCCCCAGTGCTGACAAGTTTCCTGAAACGCATACAGATGGGGAGATGCAGATGTTTGCTGAGGAAGTCAATCTGCCAGTTCTGTACTCTCGGAATGTGCACTGTGGAAGTCACCTGGGACGTGAAGTTCCAACCAGGATAGGATTGGGTGCACTACTGCAATGGAATCTGGGATGATTCCTCAATGTTCAGAATTCATCCAGTCCTTTAAGGTTCTCAGTACTATGGACACATTGGGTTCCAAAGACCCTTTGCAAAACAAAAGATCGTTTTAAGTATCCGATAATCGGATTGCCCATTTGACTAAGAAGACCCAGAATCGAAGTTAGGACCTTGGTGAAAACTCTTGGCTAGACCACATATTGATAATGGAGTTTGCCTACAGCAAAATGAAGGAAACTTGGCTAAAAGGGGTAGAAAAGCTTATCCCATCATGAGTAAATGAAGCGAGAAAGAGATTCAGATTTGTTATCAGTAGGGTCTCTAAATTAATAGGAATAGTCAACGTCCTATCAAGGCAAGAGACGGCAAAGTCAACCTCAAGGACAACAGATTTTATTTATTTTAAAAACAAAGTAATCTGGAAAAGGATAAAGTGACAAACCGTATAGCCAGAGGTTCCCAATCTTTGTATATAATTTGTATGACTGTAAAAAGAGGTACTGCCGGAGGGGTAGAAACTGCAGAACCCTCTACATTTAAAGCTGAACGCACAATTTTAATTTAAAAAAAGCCATAATTTTTCTGATGTTGCAACACCATAGGTGACTGAAAATCAACAATCCTTCTCCACGGACCATAAGGATTAATCATCAGAAAAGGAATCTACTGGAAGGACTCCAGCTAAAGTGGAATTATCCGTCATCTCATTTGATGCTATAGGAGAGGAAGAATGGGGGCATTTCTTAATCCTTTTGTTGGGGTAATTTTTATCTATCCATGATGGGCAAAACCTCCATAACTACAGAAATCACTTTTTGTATAAAAAAAAGGGGGGAAGAAAAATGAATATACAATGAATAGTAGAAGCAGCCACTGATAAAGATTTATTGGTTTTAGACAAAGCAGTAGCAATATCTTTCCTTTTTGGCAAGTTCTACCCTATAGGTAGAACACAGACCATAACGCATGCATTGTCAGATGTTCCAGCACAGTTGTTCCTCCGCTTGGCAGTAGATAAATATAACGCCAATGTACCTTCTAAATAGCATTTTTTTCCCTAGAATACTCCCAGCCCCAACCAGTGTGAAGTGTCAGTAGACAAATGGAAAAAGAAATGCAAACAATAGTCCACAAATTTATTAAAAAGAGGCAAGGTCCCAGCCCCCTTCAGGGATAAGAACACGGTTGTAGTACTCGCAACCTCCACAGTCGTGGTCCATCATAAAAAGGAATCCTCAGAGTTCAGAAATGGTAGCTGAAATACCTCACCAGATAGGAGCACATGACCATTGCAGGAAAAATCCACAGTATGGGGACGCAGAAGGCCTGTGCTCTTTAAATGGAGATGACCACGGGAACTCTGGACCACAGCAGGAGGAATCATGAGTATTGAGACTATAAATCACCTGCTTCCTAACTAGAAAAACTTCCAGGATTAACTTATCCAGAACAACTTCCATGATTTATTATACAGTGTGAATCAATTACAAGATGGAGATCTATATTTTCCTAGTGCCCAGTGTCCATTCCTCCTGAAGGCGGCGGCAGCAGCATAACCCTACGTCTCAGAATTTTTCAGAGCTTTGTCCCCTCAATGAACGATGGAGACAGACCTTTCTGGTGAAGATGTTTCATTTAGTTCTCTTATGCACATGATTGTACATGTTTATTATTGTATTATATTTTACAGCCATGGTAACTAATATTTCCTCAGAATATGCTGATACAGCTTACACATGCACTTTGCTCAGTGCAGGGAGTGTAGGGGCTTTCATGATGCTCTGCCCAGATATCCAAATATACACAGTGATGCAATGATCTTCTGATGTCTGTAGGCTCAAAACACTGATGGGTCCTGGGTAGCCGGGGCCAATGTAAAGCTCTCTCCTAGAAACTACATCATCTAAAAAAATGTTTATGGTAGTTTGCTGGCCACTTAATATTAACGTGCCTGAACGTTTGTGTTTCCTACTCAGTATCTGGTGGAAAGTAATATGAGTGTTAAGACTACAAATATATGTGCCACCATCTTTTATTGACGTAGAAATGTAACTTCTTGACAAAGCACTTCCTTTCATGTATTTATAACTACTCAAAGTGACATTACTTAACTACTTCAGGCGTGTGGCCATTTATAAACCTCTGCCCCCTAAAGCGGTTATACCAAGAACACAGCTGCAGCCATGTTCTTGGTACTGTTATAATGTTTAAAGTCCCCCGACACATACATGCATACAAAAATGCATCAGGTATAAAATGCATTTCAGTACAGCGTTGTATGACAGAAGAAATGTCAAAGTATCTCGGTGCTGAATACTGAAAAATGGCCTGGGCAGGAAGGGTTTAATACATTGGTCATCAAGTGGTTAAAGTGTATTTCCATGTTTTCAGCCAAATTGGGATAACACCTATTTCACACAATATAACTTACTTTTTTTTTTCCCTAGTTGTTTTTGACCCTGCTTAGTTTTCACTGTCTGGGGGGTTGGGGGGGGAATTTTTTGTTTCACATAAGTAACCCTGTCTGTACTGTGCTGACTGATTTGTAATCACTTGTAAACTAGATGAGCAGGACTGTGTCTTAACAAAGGGTTAAAGCGCTGAAGACATTGAGAGAGAAATTATCAAAAACTGGATCAGACAATTACTGGAGTAGCTGTGCAAGGCAACCAATCGGCGTCTCTCATTTTCACATCTTAACTGAATAAACTGAAGAAAGAAGCTGATTGGTTGCCATGCACAGCTGCTCCAGTTTTGATAAATTCCCCTTATTGTATGTTGATGAGGGGGAACTCAGTCTGTCTAAAGGTGCCCATACACCTTACGACCATCCCAAGACTTTTGTCTTGGGATGGTCGTAAGCTTATTAAAAGCTCGTACGATCTGCCCATCTTGGACAGGCAGATCGTACTTGCGATCATCGAAAGCCCGCCCCGCTTAGGGGCGGGCTTCCGATGACCGCAGTGAGGGGCTGGCTTCTGATCACTGCAAACGGGCAGTGTGCGCACACCGGCCCGTTCGCCAGTTGTCGAACAAGCAGGCCACTAACCCGCCGAGAATCGTACGATTCTCGGCGTGTTTTCAAGCCTGCTTGTTCGATGGAAGACGTGCGACCGTACATTAGAAACGGTCGCACGCCTTCCATACACTGTACGATCGCGGGATTTCCAGCGATTCTCGTACGAGAATCTTGCAGTGTATGGTCACCTTTAGTCTTTCTATTAGGATGCTCGGAGTTTCCTGTTACTGAAATTGAGTGAAATGCGTGCAAAGCTCTGCAACTCCAACACATCTGAAATGTACGAAATATTTTTTTCAAAGAGCTGATGTAGAGCTATGCTGTGTGAATAGGAACGCATAACAAACATAGTAGGAAGGAGGATCCTAATTTTGGCTGCAAAAGTGAAAATACATTTTAAGCAGTTTGCTTCAAAATAAATGTTATGTCTGTACTCCTGAAAAATAGCAACTTCCTGGCATGTAAGTGTGCCTAGGCATTCCTGTTCATAAAGCCTTATAATGTATAGCTGCGATTTGTATCTAACACATTGCTGTGATCTGAGATTTGGTAATGTCACTACTGTGCTGCTCACTGTTCTTGCTAGAGACTTTGACTTGAAGAAGCAAAGCCCTGCCTTTACCAAGATGGGTTCCTCCACATAGAGACACCGTGCAGAACAAGGTATGCTAAGTCAGTAAAGGGTAAAATATCAGCTGCACACAGGTGACTAGTCCTTTTGTTAAATGTGTCTGTTAAAGGGCAGAGTTTAGTTCCCTTAAGCAAGTGGCACATAGAGGGTGGCGAACTTTCAGTAAGTGGCTTGGTTCCCTGTGAAGACCTGAGGTACGACAAGAAGAGCAGAGGGCTGTTAGAGTAAAGAAAGTAAAGCCGACAATGTGAAGGTACATCCTGTTCCATGAGGAGTTATTGGAGACAGAGTAAACACTGATGAAGTATTGTGGTTGTGGATGACCTTTTGGGAGAACGTTTAGGCGTATAGTTTTCATTATTTGATAAACTAGTGGTGCAGTGTTGCAATTGAAATTTACCATATGGAAATACCCTTTTGTTCATGGGATTCATTCACTTAACATCACAATTGTGTAAGCAGAACATGTAAAACAATGTTTCTTACATTATCCTGTCTTTTCTTCTTTTAGATATTATATCACTCGAGCAAAACTTGTTTCTAAAATAGCAAAATATCCTCATGTGGTGAGTATTAGAATTTGTTTAGATTATTTATTGTTTAGGATAGTGACACCCTCGAATCTTACAAGATATCCTCCTGGCCAGGAAACTAAGCTTATACTTTGCAATATAACGGAGAGCTCCTGTTGTAACATGAAAGATCAGAGGATTGAATATGTTGACGGGGTTATGTCCTGTTTCCATTTTGTGTTTTTTTTTTTTTTTTTTTAACGGTGTTTAATGTAAAAGCCATTGGTGGTTTTAGGTTGTGTCGATAACATGTCTTAGTATTCACTTACCCATAATACAGTAAAGCTTGAATATTAATGGTTTTGAATCTGATTTCTATTTCTTTGCAGGAAGATTATCGACGTACTGTGACAGAAATAGATGAAAAGGAGTATATCAGCTTACGCCTAATCATATCTGAGCTGAGAAACCAATATGTAATTAGAAGTTATTACTCTTAACACCTTTTATCTGTTGGGTTGTCTTGCTTTCTGTAGCAAATTGAGCCACATGATCTCATATTGTAATACTGCCTTATAAAAAAAAAAAAAGTATTCTTTAAGATCTCTTTTTTTAATACAAGCTGCCTGTAGCCCTGTTTGCTACTATGTATTAGGGGTACTAAGTCTGCCCCAAAAAATAGTTTGTCATGGATGACCGCAGGTTAAAGCTCTTATAAACTTAGAGACCTCTTTTTAATGTAACCTTGCAGCAGTAGAGAATAATAAGCATTTGCATGTTTTCCCTTCATTTATTTTAATTTCAGGGCTCTTCTTCTTCTTCTCCTCCTTCTCCTTCTCCTCTTGTTCAAGGGCTAGAGCGGGGGCCAAATCTATTTGTCCCTCATGACAATCTACTTGTCCCAACACAAAAAAATATTAATCAAAACTAGGGATGCACCAATACCGGTTTTTAGGTATCAAGTACTGATATTTTGCTATCAGTGCTTCATGGAGCAGGCTTCCTGGGCAATCGGGAAGCGAGTAATGACATGCTACCCGGCTTCCTGATTGCCAGGGAAGCCGCTCCATGTTAGCCGGCTGGATTGTGATCGCCTGGGAAACCGGCTTCCCAGCCAATCGGCATCGTGTCTGCTTCCCGGCCAATCGGGAAACTGGACGGCGAGTATAGACCTGATTGGCTCGGAAGCTGGCTTCCCGGCCAACCGGGAGGCGTGTCATTAGTCGCTGCTGATTGCACGGGAAGCTGGCTCCATGTTCCTCTACGGTACTGCCGGTCAGAAGAAATCTTCCCTTTTTTCATGGGAGTGCGGTCTGTGGACTAAAAGAAGCTGCTAAAGACCTGGGCAGGAAAAAGCCAGTAAATACATAAAAAATAACTTGACCTTTTTTATTATTGAAATATCCTGAAGATGGCATGAACAATTCTTCCATTGTCAGCTCCAAGACACCACACCACCATGGGGGATGAAAAAACAACCCCCTCTCCCAATTAGAAGAGCAGCAGGAGAAACTGGAAATAAAATCCAGCCTCCAACACTTCCTGAATTATGTTTCCTGTCATTATGATGAGTCCCGTTTGGGCTTTTTGTAACGTGTATTTATTTTTTTTCAGGTGACATTACATGACATGATCTTCAAGAATATTGAAAAAATCAAGAGGCCCAGGAACAGTAATGCTGAAACACTCTACTAACCATCATGTCCACAGAAATCTTCCTCCCAAACCTTAGTTATTTTCTTTTAATTTTCTTCTTCTTCCTTTGAACTTAAAAGGAACATAGGCCATCATTGCCTTGTGTGAACATGAGAAATTCTCTCCACCGTGAAGGGATTGAAACTGTTCTGGAGATAAATATGCTGGCTTTTAGGTTTAAACCAATATTTCCCCCTCAGTCTGGATTCAAAAGTGTAATGTATAATGAAAGCCTTAGTCTGTAACGAAGTACTATCACAACCTTTCACACCTGGAGCACTGTAATACCGGACAGCTACAATGTGTTGTAATGCCCCTATAGTACTGTGGCAACATTATAACAGGTCAATCATTCTGGCCTTGTAGTTGTATAAAAGGTTATTTTAAAATAGAGTTGACCTTCCATTACTGCAATAGAACTACAGAAGGCTTATATGTTTTTGCTGGTAAAAATGCTAAAGCTTATGATGTGAAACGATGACTTATCGGGCTATTCACAAAAGGGCGAAGAGTCTGGAGAAGGCAGGAGAAGTGAACAATCTAGGACAACATAGCTGAACTGGAAAGTGAGATGAATTGGAGAATGTTTCCAAATTGGCTATTTTGCCCTAGATTGTTCACTTCTCCAAACTCGTCACCCTTTTGTGAATAACCCTGTAAATCTTCATAAGGTGTTGTTGTTTTTTGGCATATATAATACATATGCTATAATCCTACACCAGCACCTTTTTTTTGTTTGTTTTAATTGTTGCTTGGGTTATATTCATAATTGGGACAGTTGTGGTAGCTAACCATGTTATTTACGAAGCCGTAAATGATAACTCTACAAAAGTACAATTATCCTTTAAGGCAAGCCACCCACAAATCGGTTACAGAACATCCCTACCTCAACAAGTCCACTATTGAACAGGTTTGTTGTGAAATTGCAAACATTGACTCCACTCGCAAAATGGCTGTCTCGGTGTTTGTAGGAGATAGGTCTGTTGTAAGGCAAGGTTTGGCAGCACATTTCAGGGCTCCATTTCGTTTTATTTATTTATTTTTTTAACTCCTGTATTACAAAGGGGCTCTGGTAGTTTGGGGAAATGCTTTTCAAGTCTTTTTGAAAAAGTGGCATAATTTTGGTAAAACTTTATTATAAGCCCATTTTAAATACTTTTGTTATATGTTACTCCAGTAAAAACTATTCAAGTGGTAATGTAAGTAAATATGGTCATGTCAAATTTTAAAATACCTGGAAGCAATAAGGATTTCCTCACTTCTGGGTTCTGAACTGTCATGCCCCGGCCGCTGTGGACGGGGATGAAGCTAATCCGGCACGGCTGCAAAGGTCACATTAGGGGTCTAATGGACCCCTAATATGTCCTTGGAGAGAACCTGTCACCACTAAGCTAGCAAGCATAGAGGGCTTGTTGGCATGTGTGCAAAAAAAACCGCTCTAACAGCGAAAGAGTTACAGGAGATCTGTGTTGAGAGAGCTTTGTGGACTGCCATCGCTGACCACCTCTACTGAATATTTTACTTGCTCGGTTGCCAAGGTGCCCCAATAGCTTCAGTACTTTTTTTTTTTTTTTTTTGTATAGCAAACCTGGAAGATTGAAGTTCTGACTCTGCTTGCACTTGTTTCTAAATAGGTCATTCAAACTAATAAAGCTAAAGACAACCAGGCAATGCATATATTTTAGAATAGGGTCATCAATGAACACTGTCCTATTTCTTTCATCACAGGTTTCCTTTCATTCTTTGTGCATATAGTTAAACTACTGCTGTTTTCAAACACTTAGTAAACATAAAAAAATTAGCAAAGAACAATCACAATTTTGAAAGGGGTAATACCTGTGAGCAGTGCATGTAACTTACTCGACCTGCAATACTGAACGAATGTCCCTCAGTAAATGTAGGCATATGGTTCACGTACAATCAAAAAGACCACAGTTTACCTTCCATGCTAGTGACTTTAGTAGATCTTCTTCTTTTCAGATTCTTTCTTTAATAGCTCAAGTGACTTTTGCTAAGTAGAGTTGTTTAAGTTATGTCCTGAGTATTGTAGTTTTTTTTTTTTTTTTTGTTTTTTGTTTTTTTTTTACCTTCCCCAATATTCCCATTCAGAGGACAGATACATTAATTTGTGTGCCTTCTGTAATGTTCTGTAGTTTCATTTTATATGTATTCTACAGTCTTGGGTATGGTGGTGTGCAGAGAGCAGTAACCTGTAGGTGCTATTTAGCCATCTGCTAATTTGACTATAGTAAAGTGAAATCTTGTTGGTCTTTGGGCTGTTCTGCTCTTAAGCCATCATCACTGCACAGCCTTTGTAAGCAACTTTGTTTTTCATATACCAGATGTTGGCATTTCATAAAGTTTGACAAATGTCATCTGTTTTCTACATGCTATGGTATCACTAAGAAACAGTTGCATACATTTTTGGCTGCACTTATCGTAAATAAATCAGCACTATGACCCATTTAATTACTGACTTTACTGAAAGGGCCTTATGCACAGTCGGTGTAATAAAAAATTGCTTTAGTGTTCAGACAAAACCCCTTTGTATTCATGCATTTGTCCATTTCCATTTTCTAAAGCTGGCCATACACCTAATAGTTTATCTGCAGATTTTCTATGGTCAGATGGCAAATGTGCAACAGATTCCTCCCATCTATGCTAAATAGTACCTGTACAATGCCTGCATCCAGTCAGCTTTTTCAGGTATTTTGAGAGCCAGCGTGGCCGACCAGCAAGATACTGGCCCAGTGGCAGATTCCTCCACACACACAGTTTAGTGTAGATGGAGGAATCTGTTGCACTTTTTCCATCTGACCATAGAAAAATCTGCAGATAACTGTAAGGTGTGTGGCCATCTTAGGATTGTGTCTCCAGTCTCCATCCAGATTATACAGATGTTTCACTTCTGATCAGAATGGTGGTGTCCAGCCTTAAATTGTATATTTTTTTATCATTGTCATTTTGGTTCTTTATTGTAAAATGTTTTGTTCTCTGCTGAAATGGCATATGTAAAATTTTAAAATGTCAAGTTATTAAAAATGTTCATCAGTTGTGTTTTTGCAAACAGTTTGTCCTGATTTTCAATGCCTTTGGTGGAAATGATTCAAAAGCATCCCTTTATGATCATGTTCTACATAGTCCATGATTATCTTCCACTACTTTCATCCACTTCTGCTCTCTTCCCTCCATCTTCCACACCCAGTCTTCTCTACATGATCACTGCTTCCATCCTTGCCTGCTTTCCTTCCCTCCATGATCATCCTCCACTCCTACCACCCACACCTGCACTTTTCTGCATGATCATCTACCAATGCTTCCATCCTTGCCCACTATGATGATCTTCCACTACTTCAATCCACGACTGTTCTGCTTCCTTCCATACTCCAATTCTTCAATCCATGCCTACCCTTCCTTCCTTGATCATCTTCCATTAGTTCCATCTACTCTCTATCCTTCCATGGTAATTTTCTCCCACCACCCACATCTGCTTCCCCCCCCCTATGATCATCATCCACTACCACCACCCATGCCCACTCTCCTTCCCTCCCATGATGATTTTGCACTGCTACCATCCACACCTGCTCTTTCTTAAGTAATCATATTCCACTATACTTTCATGCTTATCCACTTTCCTTCCCTATGTGATCAAGCCTATTAATGCCCTGTAAACGTGTTCTCCCTTCCTCTGTGATCATATCTCACTAGCTCTATTTCTGCCAGGTTTGCATCTACGCTTACTCTCCTTTCCTATGTGATCATATTCCACTACTTTAATGCTTGCTGTCCTTTTTTTATTTTGATTTTATATATCAAAGTAGTATACAAAACAAGCTACATAGGTAGTTCTTTGTATTAAACAATACACATTAACATAGGAGAATGCAACAGAAAATGTATGAACACCCCTAATCATTCCATTCATGAACGGGCATACATTTGATAGTTTATTGTAAACAGATGGTTTAGTCTTTTGCAGTTTTTGGTTCAATTCCTTAGCTTCTTCAGAGGGGCATTCTACATTGAGCAATACCATTGCCTTAACAAGACCTTAGCAGCCCTGTGCAAGATGTTCATATGCGCTGGATTCTTTGACTCAAGTACTGGTCAAGGGAACTCTTGTGCAAGAAGAGTCTTAAGAGAATGCCCCTTAACCCCTTCATGACTGAGGCCTTTTTTTCATTTTTTTTGTACCCATGTTATATTCCACATTTTAGGCCTGAAAATTACTTAAAAACCCCCCAAACATTATATATTTTCTGAATGCCAAGACCCTATAGAATAAAATGGTGGTAGTTGCAAATTTTTATGTTGCGCAATATTAGCGCAACTCCTTATTAAACCCCAATATTTAGTGAAAAATGTAATTAAATGCCCCAAAACACAACAAAATACCAATTTTTTTACTGAAATATAAAAGATGAGGTTACAACGAGTAAAACGATGCCCAACATACCCAGGTTACAAATTGCGTGCATCTGTAAAACGGCAAAAAACCCCAGTAACCCAAAAAGTCCATAGACGCTTTAAAAGCCCCCACAGGTCATCAATTTAGAGATACCCCAAAGTACTGGCCCTAGAATTATTGCTCTCCGGCGTGCGCGGCGATACCCAACATGTGTAGCGCGTTTGTCGTTTTCATACGTAGGCGTACGCGTGTTTACGGGGCGGGGGACTTTTACATTTTTTTTATTATTAGATTTATTTTATTTAAATTTCATTTAAAAAACTTTTTTTTTTACTTTACTTTGACTGCTATCACATGGGGGGGCTTACAAGCCCCCCCCATGAGTCAGTCACAAAAGGGGTTAAAGGCATTTTTTTGACACTTCCCTAGATACGTGCATCAAATAAATCACAGTGGGTGAGAGTACTCTTCTTCGCTAGAAGAAGGCTAGGCCACCCACGGGAAAAACTCAAAATTTGGAAGCTAAGAAAAGACCCTTTTTGTCTCTTTCAGGCCTTGGGCTCCAAGTCTAAACTGGGCATTACATTTTGCTGGAAAAAAACAGAGCTTGGGACCAAGCCCTCCTCACAGCCTGTCAGCCTTTGCAACCATCTGGTCCTGGGAAATTTCAGATCTCTGGGTCCAGAGTGTCATGTGCAGGGATACAAACGAGTTACATACCTTCCAATGTGCCGTGTTCCAGATAAAAGTGGGTGGTTCTATATGTTGCTTTCGATCAGTTGCTCCCTCAAGGCATCATATCCCCTGTGGAGGTAAGATTTTAAAGGAGAACTATGGGGTTAGGGCTTTTCCTCATACTTCTCCTTAGGGTAACGGGAGGGAACAAACTAGCGTCCTCCTGTCACCCTAAGCTCAGTATACCGCGAGCTACAGCTCGCGGTATACTGAGCCGCCGCAGCTGAAACGGATCCCGACAATTATGTCTGGATCCGCCCAGCTGCGTGAGTGACAGCTGCCTCTGCCTATCTAGAGGCAGAACCAGCTGTACCCTCCCCCGTCTGTTCCGCCAGTCAGCGCTGGAGGATCGGGAAGGGGTGAATCCAGCCCCTTCCCTGTCACGGCAGAGAGCTGTGACAGGATCGAGAGGTGAGCAAACGCCGGTATGTGTTTGCTCACTTCCCGATCTACTGAGCCGACCTGTGACAGTTTCATTGTCACAGGTCGGCTAGAACTATGAAGTGAGTGAAAAGCACTCGCCTCATAGTTCTCCTTTTTAAGGTTTCTATTAAACCCTTTTCATGTTTTTCAGGCCAAATTGGGGATTTTGCTTACATCCTGTATCTGAAAACATCACAATCACTTTCCAAGTACAAAATTTCTGTATGGAATGGGCCAGGTCTGTTTATGCATCCCTTTAGCAGGGGAAATTCTTAGGCATCCTTGATGTTTACTGAGGCTATCTGCACATCCCTATTTTCCTGTGACATCTGTGTTTTGCTGTGAGCATGCAACATTATCCACTTTAACAGTCACTGCAGCGGTTCAATAAAACCTTAACATTCTGAAGTCTGCCCTGGACCCATGCCATTGTAGTATCTGGGTCTAGTCTTGGACACAGCCCTTTCCAGCGTCTTTCTCCCAGAGGGAAAATTGTAGCACTATCAATGTCTGGACCCAGGAAAATAGCCTCTACACCTGGAGGTGTTCCAAACATTCTGCAACAGATGTGGACTGTCTGGCATCCAGGTTCAATAACAAACTGGACAGGTTTGTGGCAAGAGCACCAGACTGGCCCAGGAGAATGTGATACTTGGACATACTCGGACTCCTGGCAGGCTCTCTGTGGGCCCAGTCATTCTACTACAATGACTGGTTTGCCATCCTGATTCTCAGTCGTTGGCTTTAACAGCTTGGCTGTTGAAACTCTGGTCCTTAAAGGCAGGGACCTGCTCTTGAAGGCTTGTAAATAGACCTCTTGCAAGGTCGGTCATTGACCATTTCCATCTCAAGAACAACAGGTGAATTTAATAATTAGAATATTGTGCAAAAGTTCATTTATTTCACTAATGCAACTTAAAAGGTGAAACTAATATATGAGATAGAATGTTGTTCTATGTCCAATCCTTGTTTTATTGATTGCATGTAATATTCTAATTTTCTGAGATTGTGGATTTGGGGTTTTCATGAGCTGTAAGCCATAATCATCACAATTATGACAAATCACGGCTTGAACTATCTTGCTTTGCATGTAATGAGTCTATCTCATATATTAGTTTCACCTTTTAAGTTGCATTAGTGAAATAAATGAACTTTTGCACGATATTCTAATTATTCAAGTTTCACCTGTACTTTGTGGGACATATCCTTTCTCCAGTCTGTTCTGTGTCAGCGTCGAATCTTAAGCACATGAAGTGCCAAATCATGGCCCTGGTTCCAACGGCCAATTGCCACTAACGCCTTAGTTAAGGGTGTTGTTCACTTTTCACCCCCTATCTGTTACCCAGTGACTCTGTGGGATCTCAACCTGGTTGTCTCTCTCCAGAAGCTACCCTTTGAACTTATCAGGGATGGTCCCTTAGCTGACCTCTCTTACAAGGTGGCCTTTCTCATTGCTCTTACAGGCGGTCTCTGAGTTAATGGCTTTATCCTGTAAGGAACCTTAACTGCTGTTGCACAAGGATAATGTTGCTCTGAGGCCTAAGACCTCCATTCTTCCCCAAGGTGGTCTATTTCTATCTTAAACATAACATTTGTCCCTGCGGCACTGTCCGTCAGAGGGAATCTCTCTCTCTGACCAGCAGTTCTGGTATCGGAGCATAAATGTTCAGTATCGGTATCTGTGCATCCCTAGTTAAGTCTACAAGATCCTGTGCACTCTATAATTAAGAAAAATATTTTTTGGGCAGGCAGGCAGGCAGGCACAGAGGTAATTTCCAATTGTGTGGTTGCACAACTAAAATCACCCATGATTAATCCCCAAGGACACATGAGGGAATGGCAATACAGAATGAGAATAGCTGTTGACTAAATAAATGACACAAATATAGACAAATAGGATAATTTTAAGTTGAGCTGTCATTTTGCCAAATAGTAGGCAAGTAAATGAGTTAGTACTAATCACACGCCTGTTTGTAGAGATAAAGGTTCTTATGTAGACAATGCAATGACTGTGTAGAATTAGATGGGTGTGTAGACGGTACTAGACAGGGCTAAGCTAAACATATTTTAGTCGTGTACATTATCATCTTGTCAGAAACTATCATTTGGCTAATTGAACAGGAGTATCGTGAAATGTGCTGTATACATTGACTATAAAAAAAGAAAAATCACCCCTTTAGACAGTTTCATTTTCTTATTGTCACACAACAGTGAATCATGGTGGATTTTTTTTTTTTTTGTCATCAGTGGAAATACACTGTTTAAAGTGACATTAAAGTCACAATCCCCCCCCCCCGCTGCTTTAAGGACCTTTCTTAAATGATGATTCTTTCCAGTCGTTTTCAGGAGTCTTTCCAGCACTTGTGCCGGTCTCTGATCCAGCGCAGATTCCTATCTGTGCAACGTGCACAGCTGTATGCATTCACCTGCACTGTGTCTCTCCACTTCTCCCCACTGAAGATCGCTACTGCGCATGCGCCCGCCCCATCATCCTGCTCAGCTGCTTGAGAAGCTTCAGATTTTCAGCTGAGAGCAAGCGGTGGAGACACCGGTAAATATTTACCTTTTTGGTAACTTTTTAATTTGTTTGCATAGACAGTATGTACTGCTTGCTAGCAGTAGATATATATACAAAAATGGGACTTTAATACTACTTTAATATCAAAGTGAAAACACAACTCTGCAAAGTAATATTAATTACAAAGAAAATAAAGCACACATTAGCTGATTGCAAAAGTACACCCCTTTTATGTTTTTATAGATGCAGCAATTACAAGCTTAGTGAGCGAACGCCGGTATGTGTTTGCTCACTTCCCCATCTACTGAGCCGACCTGGGACAGTTTAATTGTCACAGGTCGGCTAGAACTATGAGGATGAGTGAAAATCACTCACATCAAAGTTCTCCTTTAAAGTAAAAAATGTTTTCTTCTCCCCCCAATGTCAATGTTAGCACTTACCTTAAATGAGGTTCCTTAATCCGATCTTCTTTCCTGATGTTTTCATCTGTCTCTCCAGCGGTGCGGCAGCTCTCCGATCCAGCGCTGACTCCACTGTCCTTGCTGGTACTTCTGATTCCACGGTGTCTGCATGTGGGTGCACGCGTCCATAGACTTACCTTACGTCTCTGCTCGTTTCCCGGCCGAGAATCCGAACTGAGCATTCGCCGGCCCCAAGATGCTTTGCGGCCGCCCGAGCAGTTTTGGATTCTCGGGCGGGAGCGCGCAGCCAAAACAGGGTAAGTTTAAATCGCTGTTAAAGCGTTTAAAAAAAAAACAAAAACTTTTTGCCTATATCTACTGCTTGCTAGCAGTAGATATAGTAAAAAAAAACCGGAGGGTTTAGAACCCCTTTAAGGGTCATTCAAACTATAGCAATGACTGGCATTTTTTAGCAACAGAAGAAGGCCAGGTACTACTACGACACATAGAAAACAATTGATTTCCATGTGCCTCGTTCATGTGACCTGTGGTGCACTGCACTGCAGACATGCTGCATTTTGTCGCAGCACACTGGACCCCACCCCTGGTTACTGCACCACAGAACAGTATACCACACCCAGGGCCGGCCTTAGGCCTTTAGGCGCCCTATACACGAAAGCTTTACAGTGCCCCTCAGTGACCACACCCCTCAGTGACCACACCCTTCAGTGGCCACACCCATTTATCCAAAACTTGCACCATTTAAAGCCTCCCATTTTGTTAAGCCCAAAGAAACAGATTAAAAAGTATGATAAAAATAAAACTTTATTTCAAAGGAATTAAACTTGTAGGCACAATATAAATATTCAAGAAGAGAAGGGGTTTATATGATATGATAGTGGACGTCAAGCTGACTAACCACCTGCATGTCAGGCACTAGATTTCCCGGCTTGTGATACCATACAGCGGGAGTTTATGATTATATTTCCAACCAAGTCAAAACCTTTGGATTTACTCTACATAACAAGGAAGCCTTCCAAGAGCTTGAATCCTTCAAACAAAGATTTTTTGGCCCTTGCACAGAGGGCCATCTGAGGCAACAGGCAGTGGTTAAATCCATACCCTTTGAGACAAATCGTCCGGAAGCAATTCAGCACACGTGAGTACTACTGTTCGAGACTTTACACACTGTCTGGTTGAATCTCTCTCTTACATGTGTGACAAACACTCCGGGTGAAATGACTTAATTGAATTTACCAGGACTTTGCTTGTGTATTCAACATTAGTCTCTGACTAAGCTATTTATCTCAGGGTCTGCCTGTTCCAGTCTGAGAGCAGTGGCTACAGTTGTAACTGATCAATAGTTACACCATTCCTCTCAGGCCCGGTTCACACCTGGGCGTTTTGTAGCGCGTTCGAACGCTCTGCAAAACGCTCAAACACCGAAATGCCATTACTTCCTATGGGTATGGTTCACACCTGGGCGAATTACAGGCTGTATGAACGCGCTACAAATCGTCCTACGCCCAAAGAAGTACTGGAGCTTCTTTTGGGCGTTTTTGCTGCGTGTTTCCATTGGGATACAGCCGGATAGCCCTTGGAAACACGCGTTTGTCGCGTGTTTTTTTTTAACGCGAATAGCGCGACAAACGCATGACACAAAACGCGCGACAAATGCGCATATTCGATACGCCTAGGTGTGAACCCAGCCTCAGGGATTATAATTCTTTTCAGCATTCTTGGAATGATCGAAATACCATAAAGGAGTATCCAAGGCTAAACAGTTACACTGTATCTCCAATAGAGCTACATATTGTTTTTCATGTTCTCAGCGCTGTTTCCTCAATGAATTTGAGTTTAACCGGTACCATTCACAAATGCTGGTCAGCCCGTCCTAGAGTGCATGTTTTTTTGGTATGTAAGTGTGGGGTGTTGCAACAACCTTTTTTAGAGAGTAAATTAGTGGTAACTAAATGGTGTGTGAGCAAGATTTTTAATCAATAAATTTATACTATTTTGTACAAACATTTTGACTCTCCGACCCTCGTTAATACTGTACTTCGATTTGATCCTCATTTGATCATTTCATAATTTTTTCTTTTTCACAATATAAATATTCCTATTAAATAAAACAAGACTAAGAAAACAAGTGGTAAACAAATGTCAAACTAAAACAGGGTCTATAAAAATATTGTGTGCGGATGTCATGGAGACTCTTTTTTTCAAGTAAGGGCATCTACAAAAGTAAAAACAAAAAACAGTTTTTTCTTACTGGGGGGGTGCTTTTGTAAAATGTCAGGGGTCTAGACCCCTGACATTTCCCTTTTGAAATAGAAAAAGAAACTGAGGACAAAGAGTCCTCAATCTTTTTCTGCAGCCTCAGCACTGAATGAATGGAGAGCACTCAGTACAGAGGCTTCCCATTCATTCACAAACTGGAGATAGTAAATATGTATTATCAACCAGTTATGGATGGATAGAAGCCCCTGTACTGAGCTGCTTCTACCCATTCAGAAACTCATGAATGAACAGGAAGTGATGTTCATAACTGGGGACACACAGTACTATGTGCTCCCAGTTATTTACAAACATTGGAGTGATCAGCGATCACTCCACTGCTTGTCCTGAACACAGAGGATTGGTGAATATCACAGATCACAGATATTTACCAATCCTCCCGCTCTCCATCCTGAACTGCTCGGCCATGCACAGAGCCACTTGGCCAGTACCTGAGAGCAAGCATCTCTCTCTTTCCTCACGACTTGGCTAACCTGGATGAAGTGCAAAGGGACTTCGACTGAGCCGATCCAACATCTGACCTTTAGGAGCCGAACGGCAGTGAGTGAATAGCCGAATGCGGCCGAGCAGCATTCGGCTCGGCTATTCTAAATGAAATGAATGAAAAAAAAAAGTTGAAAAATTATTAAAAATTTTTAAAAAATAGGAAAGGAAAAATAAAAAAGAAAGACCCCTGATGTCTCCATAAAGAGGACCTGTCATACCCTATCTGCTTTTACATAGGTGGCTTGTTAGCCCCCCATTGTGATCGCAATAAGGTTAGTGTAAAAAAAAAAGTGTTTAAAAATTTAAAAAATAAAGTAACATATAAGAAAAATATAAGAAATGCAAAAAAAAAAATGTTAAAGTCCCCCGCTCCCCACGTGCTAATGCGCAGTGAGCCGATCTGCCCTAGAACAGCCGACAAAGCACTGGAATGCTTGACCTATTGGGCGGTCATACGTTCCACCGCTGAAAAACAGGGGGGAATTACGTTGGAATGTGTGACTGGTCACGCATTCCAACGTAGTCACAAACTTTGATAGAACACCGGGTCTAAGCACAGGAAAAAGAAAAATTGCTGACAGCTATTTTGTCAAGTGACTGTTTTACTTACACTTTAAGTCAACGTTCACACTCTCTGGTTGCGTAAAAGAGCCACACGCTAGACGAGCTTCTTTTCCGTGTTAGTTGCGCGAGCAGCAGCCCATTGAAATTAATGGGTTGACACACAGCAAATGCGGCAAAACGCACAAACGCGACACGAAACTGTGAGCCACTGTGTGGGCCTTAAAGGATAAGACATGGGGAAATGTCCATTTATAACAGAGATTTACTACCCCAAGGAAGTCATGTTTTTTCAGCGTATACAAGACACGTATCATGTCTGCAGGATTGCTGTAACTAAGTTATTGCAGAAGCAATAAACTGGAGCATGGAGAAGCTCGGCTGCGGATGAGAACTCCAGGACAATTGTGTTTACAATGAACATAAGCGAAGTTCACACCCCCTCCTTAGTCACACCTCTCCTCACAACTCTTCACTGACAAGCACACTAAACCACTTAGTTCTAACTAAACCGGAAGTCAGGCAGTTGGAGAACTCGATAAGTTGGAACTTTAGATAGAACACCGGACCCGCAGCGTCCGGCGACGCTGCGTTATCAGAGCCGCTGTGCATGTTGGGAATACCCGCACAGAACTACTAGCCCCAGAACCCCTCGCAACACACAGGCCACGCCGCTTCCTGTTTCACTGTCAGCCAATTACAACTTTCTTTCGTAAGCTCAACCAATCCGCAACACCTCACTGACCAATGAGCACGGGCTTCCTTAGGTTGATGTTCCTCGTAGCCAATGAGGGAACGCAGAAGGAAAGCGGCTTTGAAGTGTACAAGTGTGGTTCTGTCAGAAGTCGGCCTTGGTGGTGTGAGTGCAGAGTTCTTGCAATTTCCAGCTGGAGTCCACCTCTCCTCCTTGTGACAGGTATTCCGGGGTGAAGGCGCAGCATTGAGGAATGTTTACTTATAACATGTGCGGGGGCTAGCATGTATTGTATGTACATAGCGTGTCTCCAGCACTGGCTTCATTCTGTATGAGGAGGCATTGCTGCTAAAACTGCTTTACAGTCACATGGGGATTACAGACCAGTTGCAATGTATATGATCTCTAACAAGGAATCTGTCACTTGTTCCATTTTCATCTATTAAAGATGAACTTTAATCCCCCCCCCACTCCCCCCTTATCTTTTTTTTGTTGGGTTATGCAGGAAACGCATACTCGCATGCCCTGTGATCCAATGGCATTCTGTAAGAATCTGCCAGTGCACAGACAGTCCTGCGCCGCCATCTTCTCTGACATCAGCTTTCTCTTTCAGGGTCAGCCAACCAGCTCCCTGATGATATGCTTGCGTTGTGGTGCGTCATCAGGGGGCTGGCTGCAAGAACCTGGAAGAGAAAGATGGCACAAAGTGAGTGAGACCTCCTGGGATGTGTTGTGTATATCACAGGGGGTGCATACATCATTCTTGCCCAGGTGAAGATGCAGGAAGTGTGAGGAGGGTTCCCACGAAAAATGTATTAAAAAAAACCTGTTCATTAACCAGTTGACATCCGCGGTGTTAAACCCCCTTCCCATCCAGGCCATTTTTCAGTATTCAGCGCTGGGGTACTTTAACTGACATTTATTCCGTAAGAGGAGGGGGTAGTAGTGAAGTGAGAGCTACTGCGTAGGGACAGTAGAACTCCACTTTAAATATTGCATGAAAAGCATTTTGTTATAGCTTTTCAATAAGTGCAAAAAAAACCTGTTGATCCTGCCTGAAATCCAGTGCTATCGCTAACAGTTATCATAAGCCCTGCCCGGTTCACCTCTGCGAACCACAATTCCTCCATAACATTGAAGGGGCGGTGGGTGGCATGTACAGTTGTGTGAAAAAGTGTTGGCCACTTCCTGATTTTTCATTGTTTTGCACGTTTGTCACACTTTAATGTTTCAGATCATCAAACAAATTTAAATATTAGTCAAAGATAACACAAGTAGACACAACATGCAGTTTTTAAAGGAAGCTTTTTATTATTAAGGGAATACAAAATCCAAACCCACATGGCCCTGTGTGAAAAAGTGTTTGCCCCCTAAACCTAATAACTGGTTGGGCCATGCTTAGCAGCAAGAACGGCAACCAAGCGTTTGCGATAACTTGCAATGAGTCTGTTACAGCGCTGTGCAGGAATTTTCGAGCATGAACTGCCTGTCTTTGGGTGACAATCCTGCATTGGTACAGAAAAGTGAGTGATAGTTCTCATGCTAGCACTGTAAGTGTGTTACTGGCAGGATCACCAGGTTAAAATGAAAAAAGCCTGCAAAAAGAAAACTTAATTCAGCCATCACATCTAAGGATGTTGGAAGCAGATAAAATGGGCATGAGTAAGAATCTGAGCAACTTTGCTCTGACCCAGTCTAGCCATTGTTAAAGACCTACCAAAAGTGGTCCAAGGAAGGAAAACCAGTAAATCGCAAACAGGTTCATGGGCCTCCCAGGCTCATTGATGCAAGTGGGGAGTGAAGGCTGGCCTGTATAGACCGATCCAATAGAAGAACTACTGTAGCTCAAATTGCTAAAAAAAAGTTAAAGCTGGTTCTGATAGAAAGGTGTCTGAACACACAGTGCACCACAGTTTCTTGCATATGGGGCTGCATAGTTTCAGACCTCTGACCCGTGTCCACCACCAAAAGCTCCTACGATGGGCACCTGAGCATCAGAACTGGACCACGGAGCAATGAAGAAAGGTGACCTGGTCTGATGAGTCATGGTTTTCTTTTACACCAGTAGATGTCTGGGTGCATGTGTGTTGCTTACCTGGGGAAGAGATGGCACCTGAATGCACTATGGGAAGAAGGCAAGGTGGCAGAGGCAGTGTGATGCTTTGGACACTGTTCTGCTGGGAAACCTTGGCTCCTGCCGTTCATGTGGATGTTACTTTGACACGTACCACCTACCTAAACATTGTTGCTGACCAAGTACACCTCATCATGGAAATGGTATTCGCTGATGGCAGTGGCCCCTTTCACAGGATAATTCGCCCCTCTGCACCATCCTCCAGACCTCAACCCAAATCGAGCAGCTGTGGGATGTGCTAGAAAAACAAGTCATTGACAACGATTCTCATTATCAATTTATTATCGACAGAATCGATTAGTTGTCTTAGCCCTGATTGCTATCACATAGTGGATGCTCTAGCTATGTATAAAAATAAAACAAATTCAGGTGTGCCCGATTGCAATCACTCAACGCCTGGGATATGCAGTCCTGGGCTCTGGGTAGGTGTTTATTTTTCTACATTTAACCCTGCTGCATGCAAGTAGGGCTAAATGTAGAGCAGGGAAGCTGCCGTTCGTTTTATACAAGTGAGCTGGGTGGCGGTATAGCCACCCAGCTCACTTGTAGCAGTCTGCTTGTTCCCCACCCCACCTCCCTGGTTTGGTTTTTGGGGTCCCCTGCTCTTCTGGGGGACCTGGGACCACAGCAAATTACTTGAGGATGGAGAGTGGGGGGAAGTGGGGAGAAGAGACATGAAGTACTCACAGCACTTCCTGTCTCAGCTGTCTGCACAGGAGATCGAGCACAGCATTGCTTTCTCTACTGGAGTCTCATAAGGGGACATCTAGTCAAATTATGGAGACATCCATAAAGAGAATCTGTCACCTCCAAACGCTAGTTTGAAGAAAAAAAAAAGCGATAAAGTTAAAAAATCATTTTTTTTAAACGAACCCGGCCTTCATGCGAATAAACACGCGCAGGGCCGGGTGTGTCACCCAGTGCGCACGTCTTAACGTTTCGCATAATGACGCCATGTGCTCTTCACTGTCGGTGGCTTTCTTTGTGATGCTTGCAGGCAAAGAGAGGAGGGGACATCCACCCGGTACGTACCCCCTTGTGATTCCACTGCTGGGCATTGTGTGTGTGTGCGCCAGTGGACGCGCGTGTGCACTGAGTGCTGCCCCCATTCCACTGTGTGCCAGTTCACTTTCCCAAGTAAGTTAGGAAAATAGAATTACTTGCTCAAATCTGGCCCCCTCTCCCAGACGCCCCTCCCAGCCACCGCCGCTATACTTACCTTTCAGCGAACAGTCCTTCCCCTCCCGTCCGTACCCCATACTGCTGTCCTGGGCAGTCCTGCACTATGAATTTTGCACGCAAATTGTGAGCACTCATTGGTCCGCACGGTCACTAGACCGTGCGGACCAATGAGAAGCGCTTCTTAGCATAGTTTGGCTTTGGTTAAAATAATTTTTGGGATCACAAGTAGATTGGGCCTTAGGGTTAGTCCTTGGACAAGTATTTAAAAAAAAAAGTTTCCACACCCTTGTCTACTTACACACCCTTGTCCTGTCTACTTCTTACTGTGTCCTGTGATGTCTACGTCACAGGCAGCACACCTTATTGGGTGGATCAAAGCACTTGACTAATATTAAGTAGGTCCACAGTTTGCTGCCAAAACAGCCCTGACCCATTGAGGCATGAACTCCACTAGACCTCTGAAGGTATGCTGTGGTATTTGACACCAAGCTGCCTGTGGTGCCATTGATTTCAATGCACCGCCATGCCCTCTCCCACCCCAGAACGCAGGGGGGAGTTTACTATGTGATACAGTGCGTTCCAGCAGCTGACCGTGCTGGAACGCACTGTATATGGTGTAAACGAGCCCAGAGGGTTTTTTTTTTTTTTGCCTTCCTCTGGATCAACAGTGGGTAATTGTGGGCATTGCGTTCTGTTTAGGTTTTCTTCTTTTTTTCTCTCTCATATCTCTGTAGGTTGAACTCGATGGACATGTGTCTTTTTTCAACCTGACTAACTATGTAACTATGTAATAAAAAAAATGCTTAAATTACATATAATTTTTAAGGGTTATATACAGTTTAAGGCGGTGGTGTTTTTTCCCCAAACTTAAATATTCTCACAGACTCAATTGATCTATTAACCCTTTCGCTGCCACCGCCTTACAGCCGAACACAACTGCTTGCATCTGGCCATGTCAGTAAGCCTTGCATCGGTGGCTTTTACTGTTCTGTTTTAAGCTCATGGTCGCTTAAGCGACCATAAACTTATACCAGAACAGTTCCTCCTCTGTAAAATAATAGCTGTCATCAGTGGCTAAAAAGCCGCTGATGGCAGCTATTAACAAAGCGATGAGGAGACCAGAGCCGCCGGCTGTTACTTTTACTTTGGTTGGCAGCTCAGTGATCCGTGTGTGGCCAAGCGGCTCAGGATGGCAGAGCGGGAGGATTGGTAAAAAACAACAACTGGGGACTTTTTTTGGTCTGCAACAGGGAGAGCAAGTGAAAAGTAGACAAAAGCTGCGGGTGCTATCTCCTATAAAAAGAAACTGTAAAGGTGCCCATACACTGCTCGATTCTCGTACGAGAATCGCGGGAAATACCGCGATCGTACGAGAATCGAACAGTGTGAACGAAGACGTGCGATCGTTTCTACTGTATGGTCGCACGTCTTTTGTCTAAGGAGCATGTTAGAAAACCAGCCGAGAATCGTACGATTTTCGGCTGGTTTGAACGGTGCTCGGGAGACAAATGCCGAACGGGCCGGTGTGCGCACGCGCACACTGCCCGTTCAGCATTGCAGTCATCGGAAGCCCGCCCCTCAGCGGAGCGGGCTTGCGATGATCGAGAGTACGATCTACCTGTCCAAGATGGGCAGATCGTACGTTTTTCTAATCACTTTACAACCATCGCAAGACTAAGGTCTTGCGATGGTTGTACAGTGTATGGCCACTTTTACTTTGCTCAGCATGGTAAAAGTGCAGGTGTGCTTAAAAAAAGCCTTATGATTCCATACTGTTTATCACAGGACATAGAAAGTTACATTGTTTAACCATTGGCTTATGCAGCTACCTCAGGGGACTGGGCACTGACAAATCAATAAAAGCTGTATAACCCCTTCTGCTCCCAGCGTGTCTCAGTTTTTTGTTTTTTTTCCTGATGTCCTTATGTGATGAACGCCTTCTTTCATCTATGAGAGAAGTATTTTCATTGAAACTATTTTTCTCTGAAACTTTTGTGTTGGAGTCCTTCTAGCAAGTTCTCCTAATGCTGTTTTAAGCTACTACAGCACTTCCAGCAGCTGCCGAGGTTGGCAGAGTCTTGGCAGACCATACCCAGACTCCACTGGAAGGAAGATGCGGGGCTGGCTTATGTGTCCAGTCATTGAACCCTGTGTTCAGCACCCACATTGGCATTTTGTGCAGCCTGTCTGGTTAACTGCAGGGTACGTTACAGGTAAAGGGTTGTGGCAAAGGCCCCTCGGGTGAGCCTCAACACCGCCCCCCCCCCCCCCCCCCCCCCCCCCCCGCCCCCCACCCC
>NW_017306458.1:530726-568551 GCF_000935625.1 Nanorana parkeri
GGGCCCAGGTTGTATTCCCAGTACCCTAGAGTGTTAACTGTGGCTCCAGTGCAACTTTGGTGTTACACTTTTAGCGGTAGTTAAAATTTAAAAAAATTAATTTTGCTGCCACAAGTCATTTCCTCCATGGCCTAGGGACCAGGGACTGCACCTGCACCGCCTCCTTACTGCTTCTGGCGGAACACACAATTCCTGCTATTGTGACTGCACTCTGCTGCTGTTTACAAGCCTGGGTCACCTTGCTGACTGTATTGTCTGGGCACAGTGCACCCTCTCTCCTATGGCCATGGTTTTTTCTTGGGGTGCACATAGCAGATCATAGACAAAGGGTTACTGCTGTGGAAGGAGAGGGGAACACACAGCCATATCATGGTACTATTGAGGGTTTTCCCCCTTTCTGAGGACACCATATCTTAGTCTTATGCTGTGCTCCCTATCCCCTTTACTGCTAGCATCAAAGTCCTCCTCTGCTCCCTCAAGAGCACCCTCCTCTGATTTCACATCCAGAGAGGTGTTTACCTCCATTTATTGCAGATTTTATGGCTGAAAATTACTGGCCATAGGGGCCTCAAGTGGGCCCTCTCTCCTGCTCCCTTGGAGATCCTCTCTGACCCTTCTCTGCCTGGTTTTGCACTACCTTAGGAGGAAAGAATTAGAGGAGGGAGGAAATAATTTTGTCTGTGGGCAATTCAAGATCATCCAGACCTACGGTCAGAAGAACCGGCATTCCACCATGCTTCTCTGTTGCTGGTTTTAATGGCATGGCTGTTGTAGCACAAGTCCTGAAGGACAGAGGACTTTCGGGCACTGTCATCTTTATGCTCCTTAAGGCTAAGAAATCAACCCTCTGTAAGATCTATCGTCGAACCTGGAAGGCATATTTTGCTTGGTACTAGGCCCGGAAGTTCCATCTTAAAACTAATGGAATGTTGTAGTGGGAGGGATTATGCAGGACTGTCCTGCAGCTTCAATAGAATTCAATATAATACGCATAACCCAGTGGTTAAAGAATTTAACTCCCTGTATCCTGTGATTTTACTCCAAGAAAAGGATTTTACAGGAAAGACAAAAATCCTGTTTTATCGTAAGCCAATCTGTGTTTAAAAGCAGGTACATTTCCATTGACAATAAAGATCTTGGATATAAGGAACATTTGTCACTTATGGAAAGCCCTCCCATGCTATAGCCAAGATAGTTATCAGTACAGGATAACATATGGTATGTAAAGAATTATTTATTATAGCAATAAAATACATCTTATGTGTAATGGTTAGGTTTTTGTTTCTTTGCAGTGACTTCTGGAAAGCGATACACAAGGGAAGTCAACGTTGACTTCTGTCAGAGCTGTACGTGTTGCAGATGACAATTTTCGGGGATCTCCAAGGCAACTTTCTATGTAAATGATGGAGGAAGAATTAAAACTGGAGTCAGAAGCTACTGAAGAGTCCAATCTTTCACAAAGTAAGGTTTTGTTATTTAATAACAGGGCTGGAATGAAGTGGTTATTATATCTCATACTATTTAAAATGTATCACCATGTTTGGATGTTGGTGTTGGAGAGTTCATTGTTAAACAGAATGGGTGGGTTAAGGGAGGAGCAGAACAGGAGGGTTTGGAAAACACAGCTAGGAAGTAAGCATGTTTAGGTTCCTCCTCAGTCTAATCAGACCCAGTCCTATACTACTTTAAGGAGGGAATGATATTGGTTCTTCAGGATATCTCCTCCCTTGACAAATCTCACATTCCAGGTCTAAGGTGCTCTGCCTGTGTCTTAAAAAAATCAAAACCCTCTTTGTGTTAGAAGAAGAGCTATTAAAGAAAACAGAAGGCATATTATGGTGTTTGCTTTAACTTTTAAAAGTTTAAAATGCACCGTATGGGTTCACTTTAAAGTGGAACATAAGCCAAAAATGCCTTTTTATAGGTTTGGGCAGAGTTGGGAAGAATGCTAACATTTTATTAGACTTGTTTTGCCTTCTCTGTCCCGCTGGAAATCTCATAAACGGGAACAAATCTGCAATACATACACTCGCCAGCGCGGAAAGGTTATAATCCTTATTGGCTTTCATTTCCATCTGTGTCACCATTGGAGATTTTGATGCACTTTATGTCCATGGTGACAACATTGTAACCAGGACAAGAAGTGATTGGAACATCTCCCTTAGGTTTCATTTACACATTTCTAAATGCATATAAATCAATGAAAGGATTTGAAATGATATAATGTGCACTACATGTTACCTGTGTTTTGGTACGTTCAGTTTAGCTGAATTTAGAGATTGGCTGCGGCCAAATTGCTTTAGCAGTGAGAGTGGCTGAAAGGGTACGGTTACACAGTGCGTAACGCATGAAGTGGTGGGGTCAGGAGTGCATAACACACGGAGTGCAAGAGCCTGGAGTGTGTAAGCCACCCTTTAAATCAATGTCCACAGAGTTTTCTCTTAACTGAGAGGCAACAGAATTCTTAGACAGGCAAAACCTGGGTAGCGGAGGGATGGAGGAGGCAGAGCACTGACCGTAGGAGGCAGAGCATTGAAAATTCCGCCTTCCCCTCTCTAAATGCTCGCTGAGCAGAGAAAGTCATTAGTTGGATACTAGGACACTATGCGGTCATTCAACCCACTGTCATCGTATCTACTACAACTCTAGCTGTCTCTGTGTCGGCAAACTTTCGCTGACCCACAGAACAGCGCCCCCTTCTTCATGTGGTGTCCAGGGCATGTGCCATACCTTGGATACACCACTGTAACCATGGCCATGGGTGCCCATTTCCTAAGGACAGGCCCTTGAAATTGGGGGCTGTTCCTGGGAAACGGGGACAGATGGTAACCAGACTCCAAAAGGATGGCACTAATAACATAATTTTATCAGCACTGAAACGTATATGCCTTTCTGTGTAAACCATTGTGCTGTCTTGAGAGATGTAATTTACCTAGCAGCCAGCGACTAGACAGCTCCTCCCTTTTCACTACTTGGCTGTGTCCGTTTACTTTGCTGAATATACTTTATACTTGCATGATTTTCTGTTTCTGTAGCCTTTACTTCTATCATGTCCCTGACTTCTTGGGTCTGCTGCATACCATCTACATTAGCATTCCATGTATGGGGGTAAAGTTCCGGTTTCCTCCCACACTCCAAAGACATGCTGGTGGGTTAATTGGCTCCTGCCTAAATTGGCCCAGTATGCATGCATGTGATATAGGGACCTTGGATTGTAAGCTCCTTGAGGGCAGCAACTGATGTAAATATGCAGTATGTAAAGTGCTGCGTATATTGTCTATATAAATACATGTATTAAATAAATAAAGCTGAAGTCTGTATGGTATAACCCCCTCCCAACCATTGATGCGTTTATCCCGTCACGATCGTACAGTTCGTTAACCGGTGACAGGATAATCCCGTCATGCGTTACAATGAGCGCTGGTCTGTGAAGGGACCAGCGCTCTTTGAGTCACTGCTGCTGTTGGGTCCCTCGAGGTAGGAGGGACCCAACACCTGACTGTAGTGTAACTTTTTTTCAAATATATACATATACTTCTTTTTTTTTTTTTTTAAGATGATCCAACAGATGAAGAACTTGATTTAAATATGGAGGGCTTTTCTGAAGACAAAGACGAAGGTAATTTGTGTGTAAAGTTTGATAGATGAAAGGCATGATTTCCTTGGAAGGTCATTCTGGCACAGCACATTGTGTAATCCACAGGTCTGCGCTTGAGTTCCACATTCATTAAACAGGTCATTCTCACAGCTAAATGCTCAGTGTATTTACACTTGAGCACTTGAAGCAGAAGGGATGAAATTCCATTCATAATGTTTGCTGCAAGTGTAGAGCAGACTGTTCTGGTAGGTAGATTTTGCAACTAGAGACACTGTATGATATAAGAGGTCAATTGGTGATAAAACTTGCTGGCTTCCACCCACAGTTGAAAATCTGCCTAGGGAGCACAAAGTCATTTCCAGATCTGTTTTGTATATGATTTTCATTTATGATGTGAGCAGTCAATATTCAGTTTATGAAAAGTCCTCACATCAATCCTTACATTCTATTCTCAGTCATCACATCAATCTTTGAATCCTATTCTTGGTCAAGTCCATATTTTCAGTTTGATATTTCAAGGGAATGGCCATTCGAACGGTCTCTCTGTCTGTTATTAAAGTTAACTATTCTGTGCATATATGGAAACTGTATTATCTAAGTATGTTATCCCCTGTAGCCTATTTTCAAAATCATCTTCCAGGACAGCACACAAAAGAAGAAAACAGGAAGGAGCCATCCCCAAACTGTTCCCACAAAGTTGGGAGCATGAAATTGTCCAAAATGTCTTGGTATGCTGATGCCTTAAGAGTTTCCTTCACTGGAACTAAGGGGCCAAGCCCAACCCCTGAAAAACAACCCCACACCATAATCCCCCCTCCACCAAACTACATTTGGCACAATGCAGTCAGGCAAGTACCGTTCTCCTGGCAACCGCCAAACCCAGACACGTCCATCGGATTGCCAGACAGAGAAGCGTGATTCGTCATTCCAGAGAACACGTCTCCACTTCTCTAGAGTCCAGTGACAGCGTGCTTTACACCACTGCATCCGACACTTTGCATTGCACTTGGTGATATAAGGCTTGGATGCAGCTGCTCGGCCATGCAAACCCATTCCATGAAGCTCTCTACGCACTGTTGTTGTGCCAATCTGAAGGCCACATGAAGTTTGGAGGCCTGTAGCTATTGACTCTGCAGACAGTTGGCGACTTCTGCGCACTGTGCACTTCAGCATGCGCTGACCCCGCTCTGTCATTTTATGTGGCCTACCACTTCATGGTTGTGTTGCTGTTCCCAGTTGCTTCCACTGTGTTATAACACCGCTAACAGGTGACCGCGGAATATTTAGTAGCATGGAAATTTCACGGATGGACTTATTGCACAGGTGGCAACCTATCACGGTACCACGCTTGAATTCACTGAGCTCCTGAGAGCGACCCATTCTTTCACCAATGTTTGTAGAAGCGTCTGCATGCCTAGGTGCTTCGTTTTATACACCTGTGGCCATAGAGGTGATTGGAACACCTGAATCCAATGATTTGGAGGGATGTGCCAATAATACTTTTGGCAATATGATGTATGTGTATATGTGTGTGTATTTATATATATATATATATATATATATATATAAGCATATATATATGTGTGTGTAATATATAGATAGATATCTTGAAATATCCGCTCGTCTGTGACGAGAGGACGGTGGAGCCTGACGAGCAGCTTCCTGGCCGGCCGTTGTAATTTCACAGCCGGCTGGGAGCTTTACATTCAAAATTATTGCTCTCACTCTGACGTTTGCGGCGATATTAGCACAATAGGCGCAATCATCGTTTTCGCATGTAGGCGCACCCGACGCATATCTGCGTGCGTATGTGGGGGGCGGGGACTTAAATTTTTTTTTTCTTTTAATTTTTTTTATACTTTATTTTTTTAATGATTCTTTAATTTTAGTATTACTTTTTTTTTGTACACACAGCTTTATTGCTATTACATGGGTGGCTAAGAAGCCCCCTATGTAATAGCCAATTTACATGACAGGTCCTCTTTATGGAGACATCAGGGGTCTCCAAGACCCCTAATGTCACCTAGGCACCCCCAGAGAAGCTGATGAAGCAGAGATCGGCTTCATCAGCTTCTGTAGCTGGAGAGCGACACTGAATGCAGGAAGTGATGTCATCTACATCACTTCCTGCATTCGGGAAATGAGAGGAGATCAAAGGGAGTTCGTATACTTAACTCCCTTTTGATCTCCTGTCACAGAGCCGTCCCGGCCGCATCGGGACCGGCAACGGCAGTGACAGCTGCTAATACAAGCGATTGAGCGTCTCTAGAGACGCCCGATCACTTGAATGTAGAGCTCCCGGCCGGCCGTGTAGTTACAACGGCCAGGAAGCTGCTCGTCGGGATCCACCGTCCTCTCGTCGCGGACGAGTGGATTTTTCAAGCCGTATGTGTGTGTGTATGTATATGTGTATGTATCACTTTTCCTCTGCTTTCCTCAGGAGAATCCTCATTAAAAGATGAACTATGCAACCAGGAGTTGGACACTCAGGATGGAGAGCAAAAGACCACAAAAGATCCACTAGTGCCGGAAGACACAGGTTGATGCATAAATCTTGATATTGCTATAAATATTATTGTATTATGATGTGCCAAACTGGTTTTGTGGGATTGTAAGATGTTGTTCACTTCTGGCTATTTACTCTTAACAATCATCTCTCTGTCCTGTTTTTCAGGAAAGCACAAGTCTATTCAGAAAGAGTTATCCCACCTTGAGGATTTAGCTAATCAAACTGATGGTATGTCAAGCTTCATTATCTAACGGTTAATTACCTGGTGGATCAAAATCACCTTGATGAAGTCAGGTGTAAATACCAATATACCTGTATAGACCTTGCAGATGTTATGTAAAGTTTTGGTAACATTTGGCATTTTTTTTCTTTTCAAGGTCTGAAGAAGCCCTGTCCATTGTGTCCAGAAGACAGATTTAGGTCTTGTCACATCAATAAACTTCTGAGACACCTGCAGAACTTGCACTGGAAAGTTTCTGTTGAATTTGAAGGTTTGTAACCTGAAATGAAATAACTGAATGGACTTCTATATAGGAATTGCTAGAACTATACTGATTTAGCATTTGGTGGGGAATGGTTTGCAAATTATACAAAAAAAAACCTTGATCTGTCATTTGTTTGTATGGTAGCAGACATGATACAAAGTAGGTGTTTGTTTTCTAGTTTAAGACCCAAAAGATTATATGTGCAATTGAAGTTGTGGGATACCATTAACATTTTACAGCAACAATTATTTTGAATCCTAAAAAGAATGCTTTGCTAAATATTTACATCAACAATTATTTTGAATCCTAAAAAGAATGCTTTGCTAAATATTTATTTAGAGTTAGAAATGTGAATGTTGTTGCAAACACACTGGGTTTGAATTAATATTACTAAAAAAGAAAGCAGTATGTGTGTTTGTCAAGCTGACCTCTGACTTTGGACATCTCCAGAGGCAGCTGAATTGCATTACTCCAGCTGTGTATATGCAGTGGCGTAACCAGAGTTATGGGCGCCCGGGGCAGAACATTTTTTTTCGCCCCCCCCCCCATTATATAAACATCCACTGGAACTGTACCCCGAAACCGCCACCCCCACACGTTTTTATTTTAATACCGCCCGATGACAGCCGGGTGAATGTGGCAGAGAGAGGGAGCCAGGGGCTTCGTTTAGCGGGGGTCGTGACGGCGCCCCCCCTCAGTCCTGCGCCCCGGGCAAGTGCCCCCCCGGTTGTTACGCCACTGTGTATATGTAAGGTTGCCTTCAAAATGTGTCAATTAGCGATCACTAGCACACAAACAGGAATCCATCTGAGAGCATAGCTATGATTAAGGACCTTTGCTCACGCTGAAACGTGCCAGCAATTTTTTTTCTGTTTTTCTGCCAAGATGAAATAAAGAACCAGTTTTTAGTTAGATCCTTGTTTGTGTTCCGGTGATTACTAATTATGGATGGCAAGGGTTGATGGGGAACCCCCACTGAGCACCGATCTCACATTGGACATGAGGCGGTAGAGCAAGCTTATATGTTTGGATTTCCTGGAAAATATGTGCACTGCTGGTTGCCCAGCACGGGTGCATAATGACTCATTGCAAGAGTTTAAAGCAGTCAGAGCAATGAATGACAGCTGTGTTTTTTTATTTTACTTTATTTAAATTCTAATAGTTATCCAGTAATTCTTTTTAGTCTATTAGAAATGCAGATGATTGTTGTGGTGTTTTTTTAAATTTTTTTTATTTATTAACGGTTTAAATGTGTCTTTTCAGGCTACAGAATGTGCATATGTTGTTTACCCTGCTTGCAAAATACATCGGAAAATGAAAATGAGGTATTTCATTTATAGCAGACATATTTAACTGAAATGTGTTAATTAATCATTTGAGAACTGGCATGTTACACCCCCTTCATTACCAGGCCAAAGTTTGACTGACAATTACTTTATCATGCAACACTGTAACAAAATTAAGGTTATATCTTTTTTTTTGAGACAGCGCTTTCTTTTGGTGGTATTTAATAAGCACTTTAAAAAAATTAATAGATTACTATATGAAGTAAAGACCAAGATAATTGAAAAACAAAATGCATCTCTTATTTTCTGTTATAAAGTATATCAAATAGTATCGGTATGAAAACCCCTGAAATTACTCCTTTGTGGAAAGTAGACACTCCAGTGTGATCTGATTTTTTTTTTTTTTTAACCACAATTGTTTGGAAATGAAGAGGCATTGAGGGGGTTAAATTATGGGGCTTAGTAATGGTGTAGAAGAAACAATAAATGTAAAGGTTATACACAGAGGGAGACAGAGGTGAAGGGGTTAAGGTACAGGTCACATACTGTGGGAGGATGGAGATATATAGGGACTAATGTGCAGGATAAGGGAGATGAAGGGGTTAAGAGTAGAGTAGAGAGTAGAGATAGAATGGAGCTAACATATATAGGAGAAACAGGAGGGTGACTTTTTTTTTTTTTTTACTACTGAAGCTTGTTTTTATCTAGGAAGCAATGAATGGATGATTCATCAGTTCATTACTCACTTTACTCTCCCCTGCTTCTGATGTAAGAGGAATGGGAGGGCTTGGCAATGTAACCAAAACAAAACAAACGACAAACGCACTCAACAATTTGTTACCAGTTATACAGTAAGGTGCACACGAAATGGGCTTTGAACAGTGGAACAGTAGAAAGGCATCATGGCACACTCACAAACCAGCATGTAAAACAACTTGTCTCACCACTAAGGACAATGACAGAGGTTTGGATACACGTCTTCTGCAAAGGATGTGTAAGCCGCACTGCCGCGCCAAGGCACCTCTTATAGTGCGGTCCTAACTCTAAACTATGAGAGTCTCCATCTTGGAGCACATGAGGGCAGAAGATATCAAATTGGGTGCAGGCCTGTCAGGAGGACGCCCCACCTCCTTAAAGGTACAGAGACACACGAGGTAATTGGCAATGTAACCAATCACATGACACGGAGCCGGTCCAATGGCTCTGGCTCTAGAGAGGCAGAGCCAGCTGGCAATCAGGCAACAGGGTGGATCCCGACAATATTTGAGATGATCTTTCCGGTGGCAGCGTGGTTCTGCCACTCAGACATGCTGTGCATCCATCCCTTTACAGTATGAAAACACTGGGATGTGTGGGAAAATTTGCAGCCTGTCATTGATTTCAACAAGCAGATGCATGGAACTCCTGCGCCTCCTCTGGCACATAAACAAGGCCCCCTGCAAGGATGTTTGAATCCATGTGAATGACACCAAAGAGATTCCACTGGTGGCTTGCACCCAATAGAATGTTTCCCTTTTTGCAGGCTTTTACATTTTTTTTTTGTGCAATTTATTTGCATTTACGATAAATCCTACAAAAGAAAAGTATCAATTCTGTTACACCTCCAAATTAAATGTTAGTTCGCAGCCACTGTGATTTGCTAACTGCTGTGCTGTGTTGCTTTCTTGCAGTTGCCCAATAAATCTAGCGCTCACTACCATTGCATCATCTGCTCTGCAATTGTTGCTCGAAGAAGAACAGAAATGATAAGACATATCAAACGTCATGTCGAGAAAGGGGAGAGTCAAGTAATATCATCAGCTGGTGAGCGATTTGCCAACTACTGCATTCTATCTGCTAGACATTCCAGAGAGACATTTTTCTATTTAGTTTTATAATAAATATTTCAGTGTTTGCATTACTTCCACTGCAATACTAGTGTTCCTGGAAGTGTGATCTGGCACCCTTCATAAGTGGTGTTTGTGACCGTAATTTCCTAGGTCAAAGATTTGATCTAGATTTTGATCTACAGTTAAGCCACAGGCTAGATATATTGTTCCCCTAGTGCAAGCCTGCAAGCGTATATGGTTCAATGCTCCAGCAGTGCTGGCTGTGATGGCTCTGCTTTCACAGGACATCAGGATTATGCCCTTCTGGTTCTTCTGGGGGTTTGTCACCGTACTGTGTCTTGGGCCAGCAGTGCCGAGCGACGGTCTTAGATGTTCTGCTGTACACTGAGGGATGTTCCTGCCCCCTTTTATCTGGAAAGGCTGTGTAAATATAAGAACTGGATGGCTAGAAATACAAAACCTTTGGCAGGTTAAATGGCTCCACATATAGTTTACCTTTTTAGTCATGATTTTATTTTTCTTTATAGGTAGTAGACCCCAGGAAATTTTACATGAATCGAACACTGAGGTACAAGTTCTTCCCAATTGTCGCACACCACAAAAATCTGGAACTTTCTTTAATCCAGTAATGAAGACTAACCGGTATGTCAGATGCTTCATCCCCCTGATCGTTTTTCTATTACAAATGTACTAGTACAACCCTACATTGGTAACTTATTTTTCTGATACTAAAGGGACTATTTATAAATCTTGTGACGGAAGATTAACACAGCTTTCAATTTTATTCAGTTGGTAAAAGATGTTAATCCTGGTTAAAAGTTATGTCAGCCTTGTGTAATAACATTTATAAATAGACCCCAAAGTGTTTTAACTCATATTGGTATACATTTGCAATACATTCATGTGTTTCTAATGATGTGATTATCAACACAGGGTTAAATTGTTAGTGTAAGACTAAAATTACCTTTTGTGCCTTTCCCTTAACCTTGTGTTGCCTTACCAGGTGCCCCCAGCTCCTACTCTAACTGACTATAATCTCAGTACAAATGAGTAAACTAAACGTGAGTTTGAAGTCCACACAAGGACCATGGGGAACAAAAGTAGCCACCCTCCAGAAGGAAGGACAGTGTCGGCATGAATCCAGAGATGATTTGAGGATCTACAGCCGAGTGATGCACAAATAAGATACAATTTTGTTAATAGTTGGTGTACTTGAAAGATTTAACTCCTGAGTTTAGTGTCACCGTATAAGGAGGGAGTCACATTGAGACAATATGTGTCTGACTAAGCCTCGATCACTACAGAGTCAATCAAAAGGGGAACGTGGAGTACCATGTTCCTTCCCCTTCAGGACTGACCTGGAACTGGTGAAGCTATAGAACACTTTAGTAATGGAGAGGGGGAGACGTCATACCCTGTAAGTCTCCAGTCTGTTTAGGCAGGCCACCAGACTGTAAATGAGAGAGGCAAAAGAGATAGGAGCTCACAAATTGCGAGAACCTGGAATCTTGGAAGCTGGGAGAGAGGGCAGAATGTATGATAACCCTGAGCATTCCCGAGGAGGCAGGTAGTGCGATGAGTTTTGTTACTGCTGACGGTGTAGTCAAGACTGCTGAAGCCGAATTGAAAAAGTAAATTTAACTTATTGTTCAAACATTCAGGGAGAGCAATACAACACATTGCTCTAACTGGCTGGATCTTTCTTATACAATATGTTCTAAACCGGACGGTAACCTATCTACATGCTTTGACGTGTAAATCTGGTTTCCTATGGTATCTGTTTAGGTAATAACAGTCGCTTACGCACGCTGTTTACAATGCTTCGGAAAGAACAATAGTTTACGGACAGGAATCAGTAGATGAAGGACTTGTAAATAGCATTCTCGGATGTGGATGACAAAATATAATAAATTATATTTAATCGAAGCTGTATATGTTATAAATAAAATGGCTGTTCCATTATCTCCTTCACTGCAACTGTTCCAACCACAGCTGAGATCAAGGGATAGGATAGGGAGCGTATATTCTTCAAGGGAAGCCAGGGCAGAGCCGCTAATTGGGAAGAGGAAAATTAATGGTCGATTGAAACCCATTTCTTCATGTGGGATTTCCTATACCATTCCAGGGTACTGGAACTGCCTGATAGTACAGTACTGAGTTGGGGAAGCCAATGCCTCCCTGTTTTGGGAGAGAGAGAAGAGAGTGATCAAGCAAATGCAGTTTAGCTCCCCAAACAAATTGTAAGAAATTTGAAATGTCGATTGATTTTAACATGCACGCTGGATGCACCCCAGGTCCGTTAGGGCTGCGCTTGCTGCTTATTCCAGCTCGGCTACCAATTCTAGAAAATACAATTCTCCTTGTTTTAAATGGGCTCCGTTCACACCACTGAGTTATGGTGGTGTGCACTGAAAAACAAAAAAATACTTGCAGTGGACCGTGATGCAGTACCCCACCTTTTAATTAAGTGCCCATAGCACTTAATTATTGTCACTTGTGACATTTCAATAAAGCTCTAACAAAAAAAGGTAAACGTGCAATACACCGGGATTGGTGCATCAGCACTGTGCTTGGCAACGCACACCAGCAGTATTGAAGCAGCCCTCTATTTTTGAAAATGAATGGAGTTTCCCAAATGAAAACCACATTCAGTGTTAGAGTTCATTCGAGGAAAACTTTCCATCGTCTCCAATTTTCTTTTGTCACTACGGTTGATTGGCAATTTGAACGCATTATTTAGGAAATTGACACATTTTTTTCAAATGAAATTCTAACCATCTATACCCAACTTCAGTGTGCATTTGATTTATTGCAGACAGCTGATCGTTTGTGCCCTTGCGGTGTTAAGAGAAGAACGACAACCTCTAGAATGTCTGGATGCATTCAGTGCCACAGGTACAGAATATTATTTCTTCATTTACTTTTGATGTAAAAATTATTTAGTTTGCTGTTCATAAATATTCTGCAATATTCTTTCTGCATTTTAAATTGGAGTCATAGCCCTCTTAAAAAAAAATCAAAATGACCAAGTGATCTTATTTCCATTGCACATGTTTGGTGAAAAAAGTTGTACAGTATATGGTGTGTAATTACCCATAGTAACATCTGCTGATTCTATTGTTCCTTTTGGAATTTCTCACACTCACCAATTGGTTTTTTATCCTGTATGGCAGGGTTTAAAATTTCAAGTCCTGAGCTACTAGCCGGGCCTTAAAAGTTACTCGCCACCAGTTGCCCACCTAACCCCTACCCTGCCCCGGCCTTAGCTCCGCCAGGTCAGCAGTGTGACACACAGTACAGAAGTCAGCAGTACAGAGGTCAGTAATGTGACGCACGGCGCAAAGGTCAGAGTGACGCACAGTGTAAGGAAGAAAGAAAACGGACTTACAGTGCACTTAGCTGGTATTCAGGTGCCTCTTCTTTCTCCTGGTGGGGGGTGGGCGGTGCAGAGATCCTCCATGTGTCCTCTTTTCCCCCTGCTGCATAACTTTCTGGATGGCCGGTCTCGCTGTCTCTGCAGTCTTCCTGGCAGCTGAGGTGGGCGGAGGAAGCTGCAGAAGACAGCAGAACTGAATGTCATCGAGGTGAGCCGCCGCCGGGACTAGAGATGGGACACAACCGCTGCGGCGATCATTCGCATCTGTTCTCTCCTCTGCCGCTCTGTAGCTGCAGCGGCCGATTAGAAGAGAGAACAGAAGCGTGCAATCGCCGCGGCGGTAGTGTCCCGCCGGCGGCATACCTCCTATGAGATTCCACTCGCCCCCACGCAATTTTCACTAGCCAATTGCGAGGGGGCGAGTGGAAATTTTGAGGCCTGCTGTATGGTGTAAAGAAAGAAGACCATTTCCTGCTTTCCATTAGTTTGTACTGGAGTGTTCTTGCACATAATTCTATTTACATCCTCAGGGAGCATACCTATCCATCTGTTCGCTCCTTAGTATTCCATCCCCCCTATATGTCTGCTGTCATCCTGATAGTCCCATGTCCCTTTACTTTGGTTTCTACTCCCCCTGCAGGCTACATTGTCCTTCATCACTTTTGCTTTGTAGCTTCTTATTGCCCCTGGCTCTGTACTACATTCTGTGAGAATTGCTTAATTCCTTCACTGTTTGTTTCTTTCCTCTGGCAATCTGTATGCTGTTGTCCTCCCTTTTCCTCTCTTCTGCTGCGGTCCCTTCTCCCACCTGACTCATCACTGCAGACTACATGCTCTCTGATTTGCTCTTGCTAATTCTGCTTTACCTCCCTTTTGGTACTGGATATCTTTGTCATGACCATGGCTGTAGGTATCGTACGATAACACTTGCTCAATCTATCCATTTTTGGCTCATTAGTGTAAAAATGTATTTATTGTCTTTGGTGATAGATGGCCACTGGCCTGCAACTCAGAGGAAACACTGATCATCAGATGGGTAAGAAAACCTGTGCTAATTGCTAAAGTTCTCCCCTGAGCTAAGCAGCGCAGGCAGTGCCTGCCTATGCCACTCTTCCACTCTCTTCATTGACGATAAACACTAGAGGAGGAACTTAATTAACTGCCCATCCTGCCCACAGGAGGGAGAAATGCAATCCAGGGTATCAGAAGTTCCCTCCTTAGCACGTATTCTGATATTTTTTTTTTCTACTCAAGATTAAGCCATGTGCTGTTTTCATTCCATTGTTTCCTCAGCGGTGCACTAGCCAATTTACTGTGGTTTACATACTTTTACATTCCCATTCCTTTCCATGGTCATTTTCTTCTACTTCCATCCTTCTGCACTTGCTTATTCCTGTTTGTAAAAACTGGACAGTATGTACGCACATTCATCTTCTTTTGTTAAAAGATCATATTAATTATAAACGTAAGGAAACTAGGCAATACAATAAAACAAAACTATTACCAATAATGCAGTGTATGCCTCTTAACATGGTAACAGGTGAGCAGAAAGAAGAGATGATGGAGAGATTATTGCAATATGATTACTATCTCTATGTTACAGTAAAATAGTTTACAATACATGTAAGTATGTTTTAAGAGAACCCACTGACAACTTTGCTCCATTAATTTCTTGCATATGTGTACCATAAGCAAAAATCTTTAAGATGCTAGTTCACCCTAAAAATAAAAAATGAACTTTAAACAAGGGCTGCAACTAACGATTATTTTTATATAATCGATTCCTTGGCCGATTTTTATCTTTTCAATTAATCGGATAAAAAAAAAAACTTTTTATTTAAAATACAATACACTAACGGAGTGTTACAAACATTTTTACTTTAGTTTAAAACTGCATGCACAATTATTTGCAATTGTACCACAAAGGAAAACACACAGCATTTTTTTTTTATTTCTCTATAATTGGAGGACGGCTTTCTCTTACCCTATTTTTTTTTTTACTATTTGTTTTTAAATTATTTTTTAAAGTTACTTTACTTGTTAGGGGCTTTGGGAGATATCAGGGGCCTAAACAGGGTGGAGAAGCGGTATAAGAGTTGGGGGGGTTGGTACAGAGGAGGGGTATAAGAGTTAGGGGTTTGCTACAGAGGAGGGGTATAGGGGTTAGGTATGGAGGATTTGTATAGGAGTTGGGGGGGTTAGGTACGGAGGAAGGGTGTTGGAGTTGGAGGGATAGGTGTTTAAGAGTCACCATGATACAGAACCATGCAATTGTGTATTGCGGTCTGTCTGCCTCTACCAGCAGGTTATGAGAGGGTTGTAGATTTTGCACTCTGACTATAGAGTCCTGCGCAACAGCCATACAACACACGTGCCTTGATAAATGCATAAAAAAAAAAGAAGAGTACTAGTGTAACACAGATTACTGTAATCATAAAGCCAAATTTCATGAGCTGTATGCCAACAGCTCTATGCCTTTTGAAGCCTACATGCTGCTGTCCCAATGGCTGTGTTAATTTATTATTTGGGCATGTGCAGATATCATCCATGTTTTGTGAAGTCTATTTGGTTCAATTGAACTATGGGTGACTGGCTCAGTCATAATGTTGGACGTTTTCTTCCCATATTTCCAAAGCTTTATTAAAACTATGTTTACAGTGATGTAAAGTTCTACCCAAGCTACCTAAGTAATGACACATTTTAATAAAACACAACATTCTGAATTTGCCATTGAAAGAATGGGCACCTTTGCTAGTAAATAATATTAACACTGTTTATTACTGTTATTCCAAAGTTATTGGGCTATTTACGGAGAACAAAACCCCTTCAGACTTTGCTTCAATAGAGTTCATACCGGTTTTAGCCATACGATTATTGCAGCTGTGAAACTATTTGTTTTTCTAGGCATCATGGGATTACAGTGGGCAAAGCACTTTGGGAATTCAGTGAAAGTCACGCTCAATGACATTAGTGAGACCTCAACAGCTGTTATTCGGGAAAACTGTCACCTTAACCAGATGAATGTGTTAATGGAAGACGAAGAGATATCTGAAGCAGTGGCCACAAATAAAGACGAATTTGTAAACACAGTAGAAGTAACTCAAATGGATGCCAATATCTTAATGCACACGCGGCCTTTCGATTTCATGTAAGCAAAATTACTTCTTACAAAATGTTTTGTCAGTGTGTAGAAAATGTTAAATTTAGTAGAGTTGTGGGAAAAGTTTTCTTACTGTTATAAATAACGTTGTACATTATATAGCCATAAAACATATAAAAAGTCAGTTTGATTTTTGTGAATTTGAGAATAACTCATGAAGTGTAACAATTCTGTATGTTCTCCAGTAAGCCCCACCCCTCCCTTTCTGCTTGACATTCACAGGTGGAGACAAGAAAGTATGTCTTCAAAGAGTTAATATAGCCCAGATTTCATTATACAGTAAACTCCCAGTTATCCAGCACCCATGGGGATCGGTAGGTGCTGGATAACTGTAGTTTATGGTTGCTTGAGAGCTAATAGTAATTCTCAAGCTACCACCCTCTGCGGCGCCCCACTTCCCCCTGCAGCCCCATTCACCTGCCGGCTAGCTTCCAGAGCCAAGAGGTGAACGGGTTTCAATTGTCAGCCTGCTATTGGCTATTTCAAGTTGCAATAGCCTATAGCAGGCTGGCTATTGAAGCCCCGCCAACTAAGCAGGGAAGCTGCCCTTAGAGAAAGTTCTATATAAGTTAAAGATATATACAGCAGAAAGCATTGCTAATCGACTATATTTAGAGTTCAAATCAGTTATGCCATCTATTTCGTTCTGTGCAGACTGCCTAAATGTTTGCATGTTTCCCTTGCAGCGCTATGGTCCTGTAGTTGGTGTTTATTTTTAAAGACTACTGTTTGAGGCAAGAAAATGTTTTTACTTAGTTTCATAATCCTATGATGGTATTTCATACACAGCTTTATTCAACTTTTGTTATATGTTTTGATGTAGCAGGCAACATGGCTAAATCAAGGTTTTTCTAAGCACCTTCAAGGCTTTCTGCCCTTATAAAAAGACATAGGATTGTGTTTCTCTTATTAACATTTAAATGCAGAAGCTAGGGTCGTAATCCTTCGGCCCCTTTTAGCATTACAAAGAAAGAGAAGGAAGCAGAACATTTTACCCTTAAGAAGCCAAGAAACCCTAACCCAAGTAAAGTAATTTGAACCGCAAGAAGCATTTTTTTTAGGTTATGCTGTCAATTGTAACATGTAACAAATATAAAATAGGTGTTATCCCAATTTGGCTGAGAAACTGGAAATACAAAGCACACTCTGTTAGTGCTTCTTGGGCTTTCCAGCTCCAGGCATCCGTTCTTAGATATGGAGGGCCGCTACATGGTCCTCTGTTCACAGACTTACATTTTACTAGGCAGATGTTTAGGCCTCATCTGTGTCAACATTAGTCGTAAGGTTCTTCAGGCGGCTTTGTGAGCGCTCTCAAGTCCCTGTGCTAATCTGTTTTTACGTGGGCCTGTTGGCGTTTTTGTTTGCTGCTGTGCCCTTTTTTATGTACAATCAAAGAAAGGGATTTTACAGTCCAAGACAAAAATCCTATTTTCTTTGAGTGTATTTCAGGACACAGGTCCTCCCCTTCTGTTCCATTGATTCACTACTACCTTTGCTTGTTTACAATAACTGTGCTGTGTCAGTGTCCAGTCTCCTGAAGGGGGTAGTATAACCCTACTTTCCTGAATGCCATCATGTGTTCTGTAATGTGCTCCTAGAAAATTTTTTTACTGGTCGGACTAAAATCTTACTATTTCCTATGTGGCTGGTTCACATGGAAGTCTAATGCTTGGGAAGTTTATGTCTACATTATAGAGCTATCTGTTTCAATCCAGTATTTGGACCACAAGCCTGCCCAATCTACTTATTGTGCTTGGAGCCTGCCACCTGGATACTAGTGGTATTTGGATTATTTGTGTAATTATTTGTAACTACGGTATTGAAAAATGTATTGCTCGAACACAAATTCACTAGAACTTCCCATTAAATGTTTTTTTTACTGTTTTTTTTTTCTCCAGCCATTTGGATCCCTTTGGGACATCTGTGAATTATTTGGATGCAGCATTTCGAAATATCAAAAACTTGGGTATTGTGTCCGTGACCTCAACTGATACTGGATCATTGTATGCCAAAACTGTGCATGTCGCGAAACGCCACTATGGCTGCAACATAATTAGGACAGAATACTTCAAGGAGCTGGCAGTGCGGATTGTCCTGGCTGCTATTGCTAGGTAGCAACAACTAGATATTTTACTGCTGTATTGCAATTATAGCTTTGTAACCATTTGCTTTATCCTTTCTTCTCTTTAGAGCGGCTGCTCGCTGTAATAAAGGCATTGAGGTTCTGCTCTCCGTTGCTCTGGAGCATTTCGTCCTTGTGATAATACGGGTTCTGAGAGGTCCTTCACTAGCTGATGAGAGTATAAAAATGATCAATAACCTTATTCATTGCCATTGGTGTGAGGAAAGAATCTTCCAGAAGGAAGGAACTATGCTTGAAGGTAAGTGATGCACAGTACAAAGGTATTTTTTTCTTTTAAATCCAGCCATACCTATAGGGTATAGGATGTAGGACACTAAGCAAGAAACCCCCGATCACCCACACTCTTTGCTCGGTGTCTTTAGAAGTAAATGTTAGAAGACCGTCTGATCCTTGCTTTTTTTATTTTTAGTCTCCATTTTTTTTATAGTCTTCCTGATGACCTTCTAGAATAGATTACAGCTTCTTTCTTCCCTGCTGGCATATTCCTGTGCCCTCATCTATGGGTTCTGGTGTCTTAGACCCAGAGAAGCAGCCATGAGTACACTACTATAGGTAGCTATGAAGAAAAATGTGTAGACTACCACCAAAATAACCAAATACACAAGTCAGCTCTGCCACCAAGAGTCTGTACTGAAATCTCTGGCTTTCTACAGTGTCTTACTCTGATCTTCAATTTCCCTGTAATTGCCACTATGTGCATCTGCTTACTAGAAGTTGCAATTTCAAATGCTCCTGCTTTTTATTGTGAAGCATTTTTTTTTCTCTTCCTTCATTTTGACTTCACTGCTACAGTATACCAGTAGGAGGGAAATGGGGCGTTACCTAGCAAGTTTTTATTCCAGTTAGCTCTGGTGGTACTCTTTACTTGTTCCGTGCACTCCATTTTGCACAGGTGCTTGCACCCCGATTACCTCCGTACCTCTTTTTCAACTGTTACCATCTGGCATAAAGTCTATTTAAAGTTCTGGTCAGTAGATGCAATTTCTCTATGAAATCTTCAATTTTCTGGCTAACTTGGGGCCAGGTTGGACAACATTATTAACCACTTCAAGACCAGGTGTTTAGACCCCCTTCCTGGCCAGGCCATTTTTCAGTATTCAGCGCTGCGGTACTTTGACTGACGTTTATTCCGTCATGCAACGCTGTACTGAAATGAATTTTATACCATTTTTTGGGGACAGATAGAGCTTTATTTCGGTGGTATTTAATCACCACTGGGGTTTTTATTTTTTACTATAATTAGGAAAAATTACAGAAAATTTGGGGAAAAAAAAGTTTTTTTTAACATTATGTTAGGAAACATTTATTATTACCCAGTTTTTTGGTAACATATAAAAGATCGGGTCACGTCGGGTAAATAGACACCAAAATTTTGGCTATAATTTTACTGGACAATCCACATGTAGATTTTATGCCACGTTACCATTTCAAAATAAACCATCTATGTCCTCCGACAAGCCTAATCCTGCATTAAGATCTGCTTTTATCCAACCAGGTAGGTAATGCTTTCTCAGGTTTGCGGTCTCCAACTCGATAGTCCAAGAAATGGTGTCCTCCGTTACAAACTTTGCTTCCACTTCTGACACATTTAATTTCTTATTTTCCAGATTCCTCCCCATGTGTCTGTTGTGTTCCAAGCCTTGTAGGGCCCAGTTTCTCTAAGACTGGTCCCTGTACACAGCCAGGAATGAGGCCAGGGTTTTTTATTTTTTGTGGTCGCCAAATAGGAAGAATCAATCCATCACATTCTAGATCTAAAGTTACCCAAGCTTAGCATGTCTTAATTTTTACTGTTCCTCACTAAATCTCTCTGCTGATTGTAACCATGAATGAATTCCTGGCAAAGGAATTTCCACATCCTTATTAGTGATGAGCCGAACACCCCCGTGTTCGGTTCTAACTACCTTATCTTTCCCAGCTGTTGGCAGTTCCTGAGATTCATCAAATCTTCCCATTCATAATCTTCCCATTCGTGGTCTTGCCCTTCAGCCTGGCCACAGTGACGAGGGTATTCACCAAATTAATACCTACAAATATATGGTGATCCTCTTCTTGGAAATCAATGTCATACCTTTTGTCAGGAGACATTGTTCACATGTTCTGCATTAGTAAATTGTTACCAAGCCTTGCTATAAAATCCTTTGTTTGCTGCCTCATCCAGTGTCAGCTTTGGCAAGAATATTTTCACAGAAAAGGCAGATGGTACTGTGTAAGTTAGAAGAAAGACAGAATAAACAGGCCGACCCTGCTGTATTTAATTATAACTATTACTTCAATTTGCTGTGCTTTGAAAAGGTGGTTTTCTGCTCTGACACCCCATATTCCCCCTTGGAATTGCATTGATGCATAAGGGTCTATTTATCAATGTTTTTACACAACTTCCACCCAAGATTTACAAATTCTCCAGTGACATTCAATTAGAAAAATAAGTGCTTCCTGGGTGAAAGTTGTTTGCAAAAATATTTTAACAAGACCTCCAAAATTCAGAAGTTGTGTTTTTTGCAATCTCTTTACCAGTTGGTAGAACATTTTGGGACCAGAGTGTACATCTCTGAGCCACAATCGGCAAGGTTCTTCTGTAAGCATGTCTCTTCACTGTGCATTCTGACAGTAGTGTGTGCTGCAATACTGTTAAAGCTGATCTTTGGCTACTCCCCTAAACTTGTGTTTTAATGTTTCTGATGCCCAAATCTGTTGTGTTTATCCTTCCGATGCCCAATTGTGTTGTGAAATCTATTTTATCAAAGCTTTGTATTTGAAATAACATAGTTTCTCTCCCGTTCATTGAAGGACACAGGGAACAGATCGGAGATCCTGTACTGTAGGGTAATATCGCCACCTGCAGGAGAAGGACGCTAGGCACAAAACTAAAGACCAATCACAGCCTAGGGGCGGCCCCTGCCGGTGGCCAAAACCCCCCACCTGCTGACAAGTCTCCAGTTTTTTGCCTAGCGTCAGGAGTAAGGAGCTAAGAATTTTTTTCGGGTATTCTTACCTGCTTCTTCCTGATCTTTTTCAGTGGAATCTTCTAGCAAGTGTTGTCCGGGCGACAGGCTGGATGTCCCGGATCGTTGGAGTCTCCCCGGAACGACCGACGATCGCATGCAGGCCCGCTCCGGTGGGTCGGCTGCGACGATCCCGCTCTGGCGGGGTGGCCTATGGGTTCGTCCCAACTGATAACACATGCAGGACAGCTAGGGGAGCATCTGAGTTACACCAGTATTGCCACTGGCAAACTTTTATCTCTCTTACACTGCAAGATACACAGACCATAAAGTAGATGGAGAGACCATGGCCAGTGTGTTTTTCCTGAATTCCTTCTCTTGACCATTTAGTGTATTCGCACTTTGTTGCAAGGTAGGATTCTTAGAAATATCAAACCCATCGGCATAACATCGCATTATTTAGCCATCTAGAAAATTCCATGTTATGCTGATGGGTTTGATTTTTCTAAAAATCCTACCTTGCAATATATGTGCATAGAGCATTTTTATAAAACATCCCTATTTGACAGGTACATTTGAAATATTGCATCTAAATATTGTATATTATTGTATCCATCCAGCAAGTGGATTTCTGTGTCTCCTTACCTTGAAAACAGCCCTGTTTACAGTGCTTAATAGCTTAAGCTGAAATTAGCTTATGCAGCTGACTGAGCCAGAACAATATTTAGCCCTCCTGTGTGTAGTAAAGGCATATAAAACATCAGTGTAAAAAATATGCATTGCGAAAAAGGACAATTCGCACAAAAGCATTGTAGTATCTCTTAACAATGTTGTTTATCTTTTAGAAAATCCATATAAACAGCTGCCATGTGATTGCCACAAAAGTATGCCTGGGAGATCAGCAGCCTTGCTTGGCCCAATGTGGTAAGTGCTGTTCTGTACTTGTATATTATGTCTTCTACTGTCACAATGCAAAGTTCATTGGTTGCTAAATGTCCAGATTCGTGTTCTGTACCAAAATTCTTGTTTATACACAAAATAAAAATGGGATGGTGCCATAAAATATCAAAGTGATGATTACATTTGATTAAATTTTTTTTCCAAACAACTTTTTGCTGAAAAAAATTGTTAAACACAGAAAGGAATAGAATATATCTGCATTCATTTAGATCGTCCAGTGTTATTTTTGATAAAATCAGTCGTTTTATGATCAAACTCTCCAACTGGCATGGTATGATTAAAGGAGAACTATGGGGTACGTGTTTTTCCCTATGGTTCACCTAAGGGTCACGGGAGGACACAAACTAGCATCCTCCTGTGACCCAAAGCTCTGTATATTGAGACCGCCACAGCCGGGACGTATCCCGACATTACTGTGGAGATCCACCCAGCTGCGTGATAGGCAGAGCCAGCTGTCAATCTAGAGGCAGAGCCAGCTGTACCCGCCTCCTCCCCCGTCCGATCCGCCAGTCAGCGCTGGAGGAGGGGGGAGTGAATCCCTGCAGGGAGCCGTGAGTGACAGTCACTGCTTTTTGCAGGGACAGGATCGAGAAGTGTGCGAGCGACGATATGTGTTCGCTCACTTCCCAATCTATTGAGCCGACGTGTTACAGTTTCATTGTCACACGTCGGCTCGAACTATGAGGCTGAGTGATTTTCACTCGCCTCACAGTTCTCCTTTTTTAAGGCAGTTTTCATCAACAAATGATCCTTGAAACGGTAAATATATTGAACAATCTTATTGTGGTATGCCAGCATGAAACAATTGCTCAAAGCCCCCCATCGCTTCAGACTGCTCTGTACTGTCGTTAAGTAGACCATGTTTTAAACAAGATAAATGAAATCTAAAGATGACCATATATGATCCTATCATTGCCCCCATTCAGACATCTCCATGACGGGTCTTGTGGACGTCCCTAAGTTACAATAATAAGCTCTTTCAATAAGTAGAATCTTGTGTTATATATTTTGCTCAGATAATTTTAGGAATAACACTGAAAAAGACCCCTCAGGGCTAAGTATGTAAAGCTTTTCACACGTTCCTTGAGCTGGAAGGTGGCATTTTGAGGCCTCAATAGCCCTTTTGATTGGAAAAATTTGAGTATATATATATATATATATTATACATTATACCGGATCACATGATTGGTGGTGTATGAAAATGATTACATCCTATAGCTTTAAAATTAGCAGAGTTTTTACTGGTACATGGAAATCAATCATGTCTTGTGACAGTTTCCTCTTACCTAAAATGGATGGTTTAGTTTATGACTCTCTTTTTTATTAGTTTGTTGAAGTAATATTTAGAATGCATATTTTTGTTTGCACAGCGAAAATATAAAGTCACTGATCCCTTACCAGATTGCATACTAAGCCTCCTACACTGTAGATTGTTTATACGCAGTCTGTGTCTGGTTTTAGGTCTGGCTCGCTGTTTAACACTGGCTTTCTCAGAAGTATGCTGTATGAAGCTACATCCCGAGGCATTGGGGAAATCAACACACTGCTGAAGAACCTCATATGTGAATCTGAATGCACAACTCTCAAACAGTTCTCTGTTCATCCCAGTCAGTACAGTCAAGGTAAGATTGGTTCATTCAAACTGGCACACAGATGCAGTTTTGAGAAAATGTTGTGAAAATATATACATTTATTTCATATTATACATTTTCTGAACTAGAAAATGATCAGTTTTTAAATAGCAATATTTTAAGCACCCATATAGCAAATGAATCCAAACTGTGTTTTCTTGTACATATTTATACAATATCCACTGTCCCTGCATCAGCCACGAAATAACAATAGCAAAGGAATAACCTGTTTTGGAATTGGGGCTGGGGTAGTGTCAGCTTTCAGTTAAGGTGCCCATACACCTTACAATTATCTGCAGATTTTCTGTGGTCAGATGGAAAAAGTGCAACAGATTGGCCCAGGTGGAGATTACTCCATCCACACAGTTAAGTGTAGATGCAGGAATCTGTTGCACCTTTGATCGATCTATTTAGTCAATCTATTTAAATTTGCATCCATACAGGTGCACAGTGTAATTGTCCTCTAAAGGTGCCCATACACCTTACGACCATCGCAAGACCTTTTGTCTTGCGATGGTCGTAAGCTCATTGAAAGCTCGTACATCCTTAAGACAGTTTTTCCTGAGGCGGTTACACGTCATAATTCTCACTCCACTATGGTCTATTTTTGGTACCAGGTATTGATGTTCCTGTACAGCATTTTTTTTTCTCCAAACCGGCATACATTTACGGAATGGTTCAATTTTGGCTTCATCGGTTTGCAGAATATTGTTTCAGTACTGTTTGAAAAACAAAACAAAGGGTTAATGGTGGTCGTGCAACTGCCCGTTCAGCATTGCAGTCATCGGAAGCCCGCCCCTCAGGGGGGCGGGCTTGCAATGATCGAGAGTACGATCTGCCTGTCCAAGATGGGCAGATCGTACGTTTTTTTTAATCACGTTTTTTTTAACTAAGGTCTTGCGATGGTTGTACAGTCTATGGCCACCTTTAGAGATGCCTGTAGATCCTAAACGGCCTGCCTCGAAAAACGTTCCGTATTTTTGCACTGATGTTTGCAGGATGTATACTCATAGGGAGAGTACCAGTGGGACTGGATTTCTTCTGCATGTAAATTATCTGCATCTTATATCTTGTAACTTTTTCTAGCCTTAAAAACTTAAAGCTAAACTCCATTCAGCCTTAAAAAATATTTGAGTGCCCTCCAGGATCATTTAGTCTAAGGCTAGGTTCACACTTGGGCGTATGGAATATGCGCGTTTGACGCGCGTTTTTACCGCGATTTGCGGTAAAAGAAACGCGTGACAAATTCGCGTTTACGAGGACTATACGGCTGTCTCCTTATGGATGCATGCAGCAATAAGCCCCAAAGAAGCTCCTGTACTTCTTTGGGCGTAGGGCGTTTTTCAGCGCGTTCCTACACGCTGTAAAACGCCCAAGTGGGAACCATGTCCATAGGCAATTATTGGTTTTCACATGTTGAGCGTTTTACAGCGCGTAGGAACGCGCTGTAAAATGCCCAGGTGTGAACCAGGCCTAAGAGTGGTAAGGGAATACTTATTCCTTGCTTTCCTGACAGCTGGCACTCCTCCTTGGTCTGCTCCAGCCCCAGAATTTGGGAAGGCCCTGAATTTGCTCATGTACAGTGCAACATTGCTTGTCCTGCATTGTATATGACATCTTCCAAGGAAAAGAAGTGGCTTTGTCCATCCTGGAACCAGTGGGGAAGAAGCCTGTAGGATCAACAAATAAGTATTGCTCTGCTTTATTACTCCCCTACACTGAAAGAACATTTAACCCTTACTATCCTGGGAAGGGGGAGACACCCAAAGCTTTTATATTTAAAGGCTAACTGAAATCCAGCAGTTAAAAAAAAAAAACTATTTCGGAGTTCTTTTATAAACTCGTTTAGATCCATGTTGCAGGTCAGCAGAATTTAGTTGTAAAGTACGAGTACGCACAAGTACGAGTGGCCTTTTGAGCTGAAATGTATATTCTTTCGATTTAAAATCAAGATCAAATTTATACAGTAACACTTATTCTATATTACATTTGTTAACAGACTTCTTTCTTTCTTTCTTTCTTTCATATGTAGTGTTTTCTGTTACTTTTTTGTATCATATGTGACCTTATTTATCTTTTGCAGAAGAAAGTGGTGTTTTTATTAAAATACCAGGTACAGAAATATTGTCGGACCCTGGTATGTAATTTTACATTTTATTATTATTATTATTATTATTATTGTAACGTTACTTTGTAAAGTAACTGAAAAAAAGGTTTGGTTCATACTCAGTGTTTTGTAGTGCTTTTTCTGCCCTAAAAAAAGCTCACAAAATCGCATTCATTTCTCTGGCCCTGTTCACATCTGAGTGTTCTGTTGCAATAGGTAGAATGCCTGTCGCTGGAAAAAGTACATGGGCTTTTTTTGGCATATCACAGTTCGTTTTGGACCCATAGACTCAATAAGAAACGCTTAAAAATATGCATTTGCTGTGTTTTTGTGCATTTTTATGCATTTGCAAAGCCACAAATCCTATCTGAATTCATGTTCACACTGTCCTTCCTTCTGGAGGGTGGCTACTTTTGTTCCTCTTAGTCCCTATGTGTGTTGTAAGGTAGCCGCTGCTCCAAGTTCACTCCCGTGATGGACCACAATCTCACGTTTAGTTTAATAATTTGTATTAAGATTGTAGTCCATCATGGGAGCAAGTCTGGAGCGCTTGCTACTTTACAACACACAGGGAACATAGAACACAGGGACCATTGTTTCGGGATGATTCAAGCACATTTTATTGTTCACTTTATTTCTATTATTATTACATTGTAATATATAATTATAGAACTCCCCATAATGCAGAATCAGTGGGAGCCCTAAACTTGATTTGGGGCCTGGAGAGTCTTGCTGCGGGCACAGCAGAAGAGGCTCTCTAATCAGGCGGCCGCTCACTCCTCACTAGGGCCCCAGCGAGCGGCCTTCTAAATAGAGGGCCGTCTCTGCCTAATTTGAGCTGGACCATCGGGCATACCGAGGCCATCTAGGCTGGCCGGGCCTATTTGCAGGGGCGAGCTTGGAGCTGGAGCTCCCCATGCCCCTATGCTAATCTGGCCCTGGTGGAGCTGCGACCCAGTTGCTGACAAGCCACGGAGCGGTCCGTGGCCGGGGGGTTGGGGACGTCTGCTCTAGATATTGTAGAGTTACTTAGTCAGGTTTATAAAAGACACAAATCCATTGATTTCAACCAATAGAAAAAAAAATTATAAATATATTGAAAACCTCCATATACCGAACCCTATACCCACATTTGATCCAAAGGAAGGCAAAAAACACCTTTTATAAAGCATGGTCCAGTTTGCTTTAACAGGGGAAAGAATTGCTTCCTGACCCCATAAGGCAATTGGATGTTCCCTGGATCAACAATCCCTGGTGTTTATTACGTATAAATGTTAATAGCCAGTTATATTCTGTGCACTTAGGAATGCGTTCAGCTTTTAATTTTTTTAAACAGTCAACTGATCTGGTTAGAACTAGTTACTGAGGGGTAAGAAAAGTAAATTTCACCGGCGCCAGCACCTGCGACTGCTCATTGACAAATACACCAAGAGGCAGCTCCCACTGGTCAGGGTAAACGGCATACTATAAAAACAAAAAAGAGGGAGCACCTCCATAGTGTAAAACAGTTTTAATATGAAGAATAAAAACAGTTGTATCTGTACACACAAACGTCTTAGGAATTCAAGCATGTAAAAAGTGATGGGTAAACGAAGTCACAGAAATGAAGATCAAAGGAGTTAATGCTGCATCGGAGCCTTTTCACTACCAGTCTTCCAAGGTTTACACGTTTCTGAGGCTACACCTCCTTCATGTAAACAGATACAACTGTTTTTATTCTACATATTAAAACTGTTTTACACTATGGAGGTGCTCCCTCTTTTTTGTTTTTATAGTTCCTGAGGGAGTCTATTCCACATTTTTACAGCACTTTCTGTGAAGAAGCCTTTCCATATGTGCAGGTTATGTGCAATTTACAAACCTATTTTTGTTTTTATTCCCCTTCAAAGAGACACCTGGGCTTTATTGAACCGAAAGGGGAAAAGACCATGAACCACCTTTAGGCCTAACCTGAGTCTGTTAAGTTCACAAGATGGAGGAAAAATTGAACGGACACGGATGTTGTAATAGTGACATCTGTTCAGTTCAGCTTCCATTCAGCAGGGATTCTGTCCACCGAATCCCTGCTGAGCAAAAGAGTCCAACCGTGTGAAAGGACCATTTGCTATCTAAAACGTGAACACATTTGATGTAATGTCGCAAATGCATAATATAATGATGATCTCAGGTTTTAGATTGAGCAACGTTTCACATAAATTCATAGGAAGCGGGCATTGATTAGTATGCAAAATATTGTAGGCCTGAGACCACAACCTCTAATCGACTGAGCAGATCCACAATGTTTGGTAGAAAGTGTCCAGTTCCAGGCAGCTGCAAAAGCAATAGGCGAGTAGTTCCAGTGTGAGCCAGCTGGGTACCATGTACTATCTAAGTAGTACTTTATAATTTTATCTCTACAGCAGATGCATAGCGAGGGCAGGATTTGATTGTGTCCAATACCTGCTCCCAGTTGTCATCTTTCTGTGGTTCCCAGGTCTAGATTCCAGTTGCACACATAGTAGTAGGGTTTGGAGTACAATTGGATAGTAGGGTTTTATATAGAAGATCAATTAAGCCCAGGGAATGGGACTCCTCTGCAGGTGTAGATACAAGCAGTTCTGGTGACTTAATGTTTTACCGGTAGGGTTAGCAATTTTCACTTTGCAGGGTGGGCAAAAGGGTTTGATCCTCAACAACATGAGTAGGCAGTGAAATTGGGTCAAGCATGCCTTCATCCAAAGTTTAAACATGGCCCAGAGGGAAAGAAGGGTTGTGAATGGTGGACAGGAGAGGTAGGTGAAGGGAAAGGAGGCCACCTGAGTATTTGATGGAATCCCACAAGTGGAGTAAAAAGTGGGGTTTCAATAGTGGTGTGGTACTTGGTGAGTTGAATCTGCTGAGTAGCCTGGTAGTACCTTAAGAGGTTAGGTACGCCAGGACCCTCCTTTGGCCTAGTCTGGTACATAGTGCACTTAGAAATTCTCGGGTTTCGATTTTGCTAAATCAAGTGTATGTTGTGACTTTGAAGAACATGAAAGTGGGGGGACTCTGAAAGGGAGTATGTGGACTAACTATAACAGTTTAGGTAAGTATAACATTATAAACATAGCTGTACGGCCCAGCGAGGGGAGAGTAAAGTTAGACCAGGCCTGCAAAAATGCTTTAAGTTTGTGGAGGAGAGAGGGATAGTTGGTTTTGTAGTGGGTAAAGTAGGAGTCAGCGACATAAACACCTAACTATAGTAATTTTGTCGGTTTGTAATGAACAATGAAAGGGCATGGATAAGAGGGGATGGGAGAGAAATGTTAGGTGCCATGGATTTTGTAGGGTTGACCAATAGGCCTGAGATGTTGCCAAAGTGTGAAAGTCAGTGGAGGTTCGGCAGGGAGATGAGTAGGTTAGTAATAGTGAGCAATACATAATCCACAAAGACACTCAATTTATAGTGATGATCTGGTGTCACTCCAGCTATATGTGGGGATGTCCCGATAGAGCAGGCAAGGAGGGGTTCAATCACCAGGGCAAAAAGAACTGGGGCTATGGGGCATCCCTGCATGAAACACCATGAGATTGGAAAAGGGGGGGGGGATTTAGGGCTTGCAAAATGGACGTGAGCGACAGTGGAGTTGTAGAGAGCTGATTTTTTTTATACCTTTCCCTCTGTGGTTAAAAAAAAAATTATGATATTTCCTATATGCTAGAATAGTGATAATGAGCTTTTCTCCTAAGTGATTGTTAACGATTTACTGTTCAATGTCTAATTATCACTTGATGCTTGGATCAGCTGCACCAATAGAAATATTTAAAGCAGACCTTTACACATAACCTTAAAATAACAACAAAAGCACCTTTAAAAATGTATAGTAATGACAATCTACAAACGGATACTTTCAGATAATTGCAGACTTTAGCTTCTTTGCAAACCTTATTTCTCTTTTCTTTCCTAGTATTCTGACAGTGGCCATGTTTACTAAGGGCAGATTACTAGCTCTCTTTACTTCCTGGAACTCTGGCACATGTGACTAAGACACGTGACCATGCACATCATCTCAGGGGAGGAAAATGCCTTTCCCTGAGATCTCCTGAGATTACAGATGTGATTTCCCAGCAATGCTCTGCTGATGTAATTTTCCCAGGATGCAATGCTTTGGCACATTACATCATTTGTGCCAGAAGTGGACCAGGAAGTAGATGAACTCTGAAAAACAAGTTTGTTTAACTTATCGATGTAAGAGGTTTGTAAATCAACATGCAGACTGAAGAGTTTTTAGTAAAAGAGGGTAAAGGTTTGCTTTATTATTATGTCATTTATGAATGGCCTTTAAAGTGAAGTGTATTCAGCATAGTAGCATAGGTGCTATCTGCATGTTCTTGGTATGTTTTCTCAGTATTTGTGTGACTTTCCTATAGCTGCTTTGGTTTCTTCCTGCAATGCCATTCCTGAAGTTGTTCGTGTTTTTTTTTTTTTCTTTCCCCCAGGTAAGAGAAAACGTCAGGACATGAAGACAAATGTTCCTAAACGTCTGAAAAATGAAACTCGAGCAGAACATCCTCCATTTTATTATAGCATTCACAGACATGCGATTGGAGGATTAAACATACCGAAGTAAGTCTAAAGCTGAACTCCAGTCCGATCTAAGACATTAATACAGCATTAAATGTACCTGAATTTGACCTGGTATCAGCCTCTTGTAGTCCCTATACAGCAGGACTTGAGTGTGAGAGGAAAAAGCAGTACAACATCAGTTTGTGTTCACAAGAAGTATGCTGATAGCAAGAGAAATCCGAGAGATGGGAACTTCACTGTGTTACTTCTCACAGTCCAGTCACAGGCTGGGGCAGGTCCAAGATGACCTGTGCTCAGAGGAAGTGAATTGAATGATGCTGGACATTTGGAGGTAGAAAAAAAACGAATGCGAGTGAAGTCTCTCTAGACTGAAGATCAATATTGCAGCAAAAGCTTTTTTTGTGCTGGAATTCTGCTTTAAGGGCTGATTGTAAATCACTGTGAGGCTATTTCCTGTGGTACAGTGGAGCATGATTTCTGTCTCTCTCAAGCAATTATGTGTTTTCTCTTGTTCATTGAAGAATACAACAGATATTTTAAATCTGACCATAGGGTTTATAGCACCCTTTTAGGAGTAAGACACTGAGCAGAAAACAAAAGTACAGTTTTGGCCACAACTATAATGGTGGCCGAACACCTCCATCTGCTAGAGGCTTAGTTTTTCGCCTAGTGTCAAGGAGTAAGGACCTAATCTTCCTGCTGGGAATCTTGGTTCCCTTCCCTTATTTTTTCTTCTGTCATCAGGACCCTCAATCAACAGCTGAGCTGGGTGATAGGTTAGATGATATAGATCCCAGTAGTCCCCACAGCTCAGCCCCCAGTTCCTTGCTATGTGTGGGTTTGGCTGCGACAGCCCTATCCTGCATCCTAGGGCGGCCTGTGAGATATAGGGGAACACACATGACCTACTGACCGCTGATTGATCTATCAAAGGATTTCCCCGCTCCAACCGAAAGCAGCCCCACCTCAGAAGGAGGTTATGGAAGATGCTACCCATAATGTTTCCAGCCTGGAACGGTGAGTATGAGACCCTCCATTTCCTCTGCATTCCCTGAGCTGATGTGGATCGGTTTACGGGTGCCCATTTTTCCCCCTCCTGTGCAGGGTTGTGTGTAGCTGTTAATAGTGTCCCCCCTCCATTTATGAAAAATTGTAGAAATGTTGCCCCCGCACACCAGTCCTTTTAGGATAGCAAAAGCTTAATTTATTTAAGTTTTTTTGTCATATCACCAACAAGCGCTTTCGGGACCACACAGTCCCTTCATCAGGCTTTAGCATTGACGATGCTAAAGCCTGATGAAGGGACCCTGTGTGGTCCCGAAAGCGCTTGTTGGTCATATGACAAAAAAGTCCAATAAATGAAGCTTTTGCTATCCTAAAAGGACTAGTGTGCTGGTGACATTTCTACAATTTTCACCTGCATGCTTTGTACGAACCTCATGCCTGTGCGCCCTACCTTGTGTGCACAGCACCTTGGTGGCAGGTATGGCAAGCTCCGGCGGTCATGTTTACTATTGGTAGACACTGACCGATGATTTCACTGTGTGTTGCTTGTATCACTGCCAGAGGACATCTGCAATATCCTGGGGTAAAGGGGGTGCACAGGCAATCCTTTATTTTGGCAAGCAGTTGGGGCATCCTGGGGCCAAACTTCTGCACACATGGCTGCACCCGGGGTCACCTTTGTTGAATTGTTCTCCCCCTTGAGGTCCGTGGGCTTTAAGGTGTGCATTTTTACCCTGGTTCAGTTCCTATCCTCTCCAAGAGTGAGAATTTTACTGCAGTATGCAGGGTTTGTAAAGAGCCAAATTTAACTACTTAATCCTGACTCTGACCACAGAGGCTATAAGCATAGCCCAATGTTTTTCCCGGCAGAGTCAGTATCTGCCTGTCTGCAGCCTTAAAAACCTCAAAGCCTTCTACAGCAGAGACTATATCCTGTCACAGGCAGCTACCATAGCTCTTAGGCTATGCAGTAGGAGTTTATCTCTGCCTTTACTTCTGCAGTTCATACCACTTTAAATATGTAATGTAGCCTCTACTAGTGCCGCTGCTTGTTAAGGATCTCCGAGACCTCAGACTAACATGTAGCAGTAGTGACTGCTTAGAAAATGTTCATATTAAACATTTTGCTGTTCTATAATTCAGGAGTCCTTTTATTAGAAGTGGGCTGTTTCTACTGCTGGTCTGACTTTCTTGCCTGTGGAGGATGCACCAGTGTTTAAGTTGGGTACATAGATAATTGCGGAGATCCTTCCCAAATTTTTTTTTCTAGCAGGCCTTGAAACCTCCAATGGGTGTGATGATAGTCTGTTGAACGTTAGGTGAGTGGACTAAAGATACCAGCCTCCGTTTACCTTGCTCCTATCTGTGTGGAGCACATGGAGCTCTTGCAGGTAGTCCAACTCTATTGCAAGATATGTTGATGGTTACTCCCTTTTTATTACCCATACGTGTGTTTTATCAGTTGATCGGTGGAGTATGCCTGACTTAAGGTTTTATGTTGCGGGGCAACTATCTAAAAGTGTTTACTGCCCATGTTCTTTGAGGAACAGCACCCCTTCATAACTACCTTGCATACCCCTATTAAGGATGTCTTTGGGATAAAAGTACTCTTCTGCCCCAACAAAAGAAGCCTGGGCCCTAAGCTGGGAAGATCCTTTATCCCCTCCAGGCCAAGCAGAAGTCAAGCGTCCACTTTGTTGCAACCCTGCGTTTGTAAATCCTCCAGTCCTGTAGACAAGTCTTCCTTGGCATGAATGCCCTTACTCCCAAATTGTAGGGATATCTGTTAGCCATGTGGACACCTGTTCAGGAAGCATATGCTATTGTCAAATCCTGCACTAGGAATCTGTTTATTATTTTGTGTTTTTTTTTTTTTTTGGAGCACAGCTTTATTACTTTGTGTTTTCTATGGAGCACAGCATCACTAAATCGTCTGAATGTAATCACTGTTTCCAACCATTTATCACGGTTTCTGCTGAGTATTCAGATTGCATAGTACATTATTGTATACCTGCTCCCTGAGCGTCTCATTATACAACACATTATTATATATGCACTGTTTGATGATTAATAATTTGAAGTGTGTTTAGTGTTGCATGCAGTACTCAGCACACATAAGTTTTTGCCATGTTCCCATGGCAGAATGGTTTCAGGGTTTTTGCTCCAACCGCTTCTCCGCCCCCAAACCATAAAGGGGGTATTAGCTCCAGCTTTCATCTGAAGGCCCTAGATGTCTTCATCTAGACCCATACCTTCTGCCTGGAATTCACCAGGTCTGTCTCGGCCCGTATTTATCAACTCTCCTTTGTATGCTGTGGTACTCCAGCCCTTTTGGAACCTGTTATTTGACTTGTCTTCTGCACCTCTAGTACTCATCAGGCTATTGGGTCCTGTGATTGCCTGGCTGCATTTCCAGGGAATGCCTTGTAAGATGCCTGGACGACTTCCAACAACAAACTCTCTGCTCCTACATTCAAACGCTATGGTCCAAGAGCAGCCTGTCTCTGCAATTCTGCATGAGAGTCCTGGGCCTGATGGTAGCTTCCTTTTGAGGCAGTTACATTACTTGGCATCACTCCAGCCCCTACCCTCGCTGATCTGTCATCCTGGGTTTGCTCAGTTGAATCTCTTGATTTAGACAAGCTGACTAGTCTGACGCCAAGGACCAGGTTTCTCTGGTCTGGTGGCTCAGGACTCCAGCCCTGGAAGGGATGACAGACTGGGGAGGGATCCTGGGCACCTTGTGGGTGCAGTGGACCTATTTGCCAGAGGATCCAAGTATTCCACTCAACATTGGGGAGAAACAAGCAACATGGTCATCCCTGCAACACAGGACCAACTGACTAGAAAGTTGTTGAAACCAGATTCAGTTGGACAGTGGCATGACAGTTGTGTACATCTATTATGGACGAACCAGTGATCTTACCTTTGCAAGAGCAGTAGAAATGTCTGTCTTTGGTAGGACGTCCCATTCCAACCTTGCCCGCCTTTGACATTCCCAAGGTGGTCATTTGGCAGGCAGATTTCCTCTGCTGTCAGGGCCCGGACCCTATACCTACAGGTGTTCCAGGACTAGTATCTCAAGTGGGGGACACCAGATGTGGACCTTCTGGTCTCCAGATTTCACAAACACACTGTATTGTTTTATCTCTGGGTATGGGATAGTCTGTTGGAGCAGCAGATGCTCTGGTAGCTCTGAGATTGGTACAGCCTAATCTACAGTTTTCCTGCCCTGTAACCCCTTTCTTGTGTGCTTTGCAGGACTGAGATGGAAGGCATTCTGGTAATCCTCATAGTACCAGATTGCCCAGAGGCCTGTGGTTCTCCATCCTGTCAGACTACTGGTGAATGCTCTGTAGGCTACTCCAAACAGTCTAGATCTTCAAACCCATGGATGAATTTTCCATCCTGCTTCATGGTTGCCGACTTTAGGCAAGCGATGAATACGGTCTATGACCATTTCCGTAGTTGGGGTGTCTGGCATGATTTCATGCATGAGACCCTGCACATGTGACATCAGGTCAGCTTGGGCGACCGATTTCAGGAATGCCATGGATTTTCACGTTATTTCGGCGAGACCTATCCTCCAGGTCAGCCATTTTGGCCTTCATCCATTCATAGTCATCCTCCCTGGTGTTATGAGCGTCGACCAGGTCATTGAAAGTAGTGGCAAACTCCCCCACTATATCCTCTATATGTGACACTCTATCACCCACTTGTTGTAAATCAGACTTAAATTGGGTGATTAAGGCTTGCATATCCGTATTCAATGAGCTCCTTAAGGACATCAGCATGTCCTTGAGTGTAGAGTCAGAGATGGGCTGGTGCGATGTGGGGAAGGCCTCAATGGGTGCTATGAGTTCCCTGGTATCATCTAGGGATGAGTTTAGCAGGCTCACCTCCCTCTGGTCATCTCCAAGGGTCACCATCTGCTTTCTCGTCCCATCTGGGCTCCGGCCGGCCGGGGTGCTAGGCTGGGACGATCCAGAGGAAGACCCTGATGCCGCCTGCTTCCCTGTGGAGGACTCTCCTGGCGTGTGTCCAGCAACATGGCCCTGCCGCTGTGCTCGAGTGGAGGAACCGGCGCCATCTTGGTCGCGTCTCCGCCCGGATGGACCGAAGAAGTCGGTCAGCTTCTGCGGCCGTTTGCCTCGCCGTTTTTGGGACCGCGTCATCCCCAGCGGAATGGGGAAGCAGAGGAGAGTGCTGTCGGGTGCTGGTAAGACCCGGTAGTTGCTTTTAGGCTTGGTTGCCGACTTCAATGGCATGGCTATTGAAGCCTAGGGAAGAAGGGACAGAGATCTCTCTCAATCAGTGATTCCTGTTCTCTACCATTTGCACATGAATGGCATATTTCACCTGTTATGAGTAAAGAAGATTTCACCCCAGGAAACAGTCTGTGGGAAGAGTCTTGACCTGTTTCCAGTCAGGTCTGTATCCGCATTGAGTACCGTCAGGGAATACAGCCCAGCACTTGTGATCTTTTTCTAGGACCACTAGCCTCCCATTCCTCGATGAGGCTTTCATATAGTGTGTGACCTATGTAGTTTCTAATGTACAACCTTCTGTGACTTTGTTGGATTTGAGTATGCTTCTCTTGGTGCCACAGCTCCTTTGATCCTATTGGGTACATTCCGCTTTCCACCTTTCCTGCTTTCCCTTCTTGGTTACCATCACCTCTATGAGGCGTGTTTTCTTGGCTGGTGCCCTGTCCTGTACAGAACCCTCTCTGGTCCTACACAGAGATGAAGAATGTTTTTTCAAAAATATTTTTCTGTGTGTCTTGTTCACACTATACACGTGTGGTGGTGTGCAGAAAAATGCAGCTCATCAGACATGGTGTGAACAAGCCCTTGATGTGGTGTGAAGAAACAGAATGGGTGTAATGTGATGTATCAGGTACACATATGATATGGTTTTATAAGACACGGTAATATTCATGAAGCTGAAGTCACTAACTTAGAAGGATACCATGTGATTCTGCACATTGTAGGCTGGGAATCTTTAGAATCATGCTGGTATAAGCTTAGAAATATTGTCACTTGGGATGAGTTTCATGTGTCATGCTAAAGGCCTTATAGGGTGCATATAATGTTTTAAAAAAAATATAAAGAGTTGCCCTTGTTAATTCAATGCAGTGCATTATTTAAACTGTTTTAATACATTCATATGTTGTGTAATTATTCGGAGCTTTGACAATTCAGCTTCTTGCTAAATTTCTGCAGGCCTGTTCTGTGCTATCTATATTAGATTAGATTCGATGTGTGTGTATAGGAAAGTCCTTTTTTCTACTTCTGATTTGTCCTCTCCAAAATCCGATGTCTGCACTACTCCCTGCATCTTCACACCGAGTGCAGGGTGTGGTGGTGTTGCCCCCTCAGACAGTGGGTCCTTGACGCCCTGCACTCGCAAGGTGTCCTCATTCTTCCAGGTTGAATGGTGCCGAGCATCATTCAACCTAGAAGACTAAGGGCATTTAAGTGCTAAAAGGAAAGACAAATGCAACAGCCAGTGTGGTGGGTTTTTTTATTGAAACCCTCAGAGAGATCATTTGGAAAAATATTTAGCCTGGAGTTGCGATTTAAAATTTGGTACTTTTAAGTCACAAATTCTAAACTTCTGTGACCATAAGTGTAACCCTGATACAGAAAATGTTTTTGCTTATTTTAAGGCTAAATTAAATCGATTTTTTTCCTTTTTCTATTTTTGCAGATTGAATAAAATTTTGCAGCATCTCTCAGAAGCTGGATTTCTGGTGAGCCGGACACATTTTGATCCAACAGGAATCCGTACAAATGCCCCATTGGCCACACTAAAAGCAATTCTTGAGAAGAACAGCTCTGTCTCCTACACTTCACAGTCCAGCAGCTGCAAAGATACCCAAGAGACGCTACCAGAAGAGCCGCACGCTGTAGAGGTGGCCTCTATGTCTGATGAAAAATAGAATCCACATTATATGCTATGAATGAGGAAAGAATCCTCTGTCCTTACAGACTGTTGTCAAACATAATACAATGGAATGCAACTTTCATACGTGCTCCCTGTAATGTTGCTGGCTTTCATTTAGACCAGCCAGTTCACCAGCAAAGCTGACAACAGTAAATAGTTGTTTGAAAATAAGACTTGACTGCTTTATTCTCTGATACGTAACTTGTGCGTTTTCTATTTCTTCATGCTTTGTCAAGAGTCTGAACTTTTATTGGGCTGTTTCATTAAATGTTTCTCTCCTGTTGGCTGTTATCATT
>NW_017306458.1:568596-596391 GCF_000935625.1 Nanorana parkeri
CTTTTATTGCTGTTATTTGGACCATTGTGGTATGATCAATAAATTTGCAAGCCAAAACATACCACGTTTGTCATGTATGCACAAACTATTACAACCTTCAGCTGGGTATACTTAAGGAATATCTAAATATCAAATTTTGCTGTCTAGGTCCTTCTGGGGATGTTTCCCTTCATGCCTTGCCTGGAGACTCAGCAGGAAGTGAGAGGAGATCTTTCCAGAGTGAAGGAAATTTTCGCTTGGTTGTCACAACAGGTGTGCCCATTGGAAGACTACTCCTCTGTTTCAGTCAGTGTCGGATTTTCTTCTCTTTCAGGGTCCCCAGGACAAATGTGTGAATCTCCCTCACAGGGACAAAGAGGAGTACAAAGTTGACAGGGATTTTAATTCTTCCTTATCCAAACTGAAAACATTGGCTTTAGATATACTTTAGGTTAGTATCTGAAAATACATACCCAAAACATGAAACAGGAACATCCTAGGATTAATATTAAAGTGATATGAATGGCATGTAACAATTTGGGTTTGTAAGAGAAAGATCACTGGGTACAACACGTCGCTTGAGTTGGCTTGTAAGAATCTTCTGGAAAAGAGACCTTGGTGCAGTAAGATTGTACAGGTGTAAGGCCCACTATCTAAGCTGAGTAAAACAACTAGATTTGGAACATTTCCATTGGAAGTATAGGTTTATTTTCTTTTTTTTTTTTTTGGAATGAGATCACTAAATTAGCACTGTGCATATTTGGAGCATGGGGACCTTAAAAGCCATCAGGACACACTAGACAGATTTACTAGCTAGAACAATGTTCCAGATATGAGCATCTATCTGTGTTCAGGTGCAAGGCATTAGCCAATCATGGCTTCACAAGGCACAACGCCTTGTGGGGCGCTCGGCGGGCGAACACACGCAAACAAGCACAGGAAACAATACAGGAAAGGAAAGAGGGCGGGACGGACAAGAACCCTTAATTCCAGAAGGGCAAAGTTCGATAAGTTGCGCAAACTAGTGGCGGAAATAAAATGGGATAACTCATTTCACAACCTAAACTCAGACCAAATGTGGGACTGCTTCAGGAACACATTACATATTGCCATTTCAAAGTGTATACCATTGGGTAATAAAAACAAAAGATCAAACACTAAACCGATATGGAAATCCACGGATACCAGTATCCCTAAGAATGGGATGATGCGTGGACCTATATGGGTTGGACTTGATAGACGTATGTCTTTATTCAACGCCAAATACTATGTAACTATGTAAGCAAGGAAACAGCAGCAGGTTATGTAGCTGAAGCGCATGAAGCCTTGAGGAGGGCCTCTAATCTGCTATCCACAGAATCTAAAAAACTGGATCATCATCTACCGGTAGTTTTTAATAAGACCGGATATAGCCAAGACCGGATATAGCCAAATCAACAACGGGTACCTTTTAAGGAAGTGCACCCCAATAGGGAATTGCTGAGCAATGCACTTAAAGGGGGTGAACGCCCTATCAGGCCTTGGCCAGTCAACGTATAACACCACACTCAAAAGGGAGTGCACAGGAAAAGTCTTAATAAGCTTGTCCTTTTCAGGGAACCCATGCAGGAAACCTTTGGTTCAGAAGATGCCTTGTGGGTCCAGTGCCAAGCAATAGTGCACTGCATCCACAACGAGCACAACAGTGTTCGTTGTGGAACATTGCTAAAAAGTTGTCAGTGCGCTTTTAGGCAATGGAGACATGTGAAGCGGGGAAGGTGCAGGGTGGCTACTTTGCCCTAAGTGAGGGGGGGAGATATTTTTTAACCTATTAGATCAAATTGGTATTTATAAACTGATTTGAACAGTGTCCCAGCAAAGGGTTAAAGATCGAGCAGCATTAAATGTTAATGAGTAGAAGCTTAGACTAGTGTACTTAAGTCCATCTAAATTAGCCAGTACGTATAACCCTACCCCTTCCACTGGTTGGCAGTGCTGCTGTTGAAGGGTGTCTCCATAAGCAAGTATTGTGCCAGGTAGTTGGGAGCTTCTATTTTATCATGGTGATGGGTGAGGAAGTATTGTGCCAGGTTGTTGGGAGCTTCTATTTTATCGTGGTGATGGGTGAGAAAGTATTGTGCCAGGTTGTGGGAGCTTCTAGTGTATCGTGGTGATGGGTGAGGAAGTATTGTGCCAGGTTGTTGGGAGCTTCTATTTTATCGTGGTGATGGGTGAGGAAGTATTGTGCCAGGTTGTTGGGAGCTTCTATTTTATCGTGGTGATGGATGAGAAAGTATTGTACCAGGTTGTGGGAGCTTTTATTTCATCATGGTAACAGATGGCAGAAGATCAGCCATACTATTATGTATTAGCAGTACAGTATGAAAAGCTTAAACTATATTACTACCACTGCTAACTTGTGCTGTTGATTTATAATAACTATTGTGGTGTTTTGATGGCACTATGGGGGTTTTTCTTAGTTCCAGTTGGGCACAGCTGCAGCCTCACAGTGCTCTGAACCTGTTTCCTAGCAGCAGTAGTATGTGTTTATTTTATAAGTTTAGCCCTGAGACCTATATGTACTGGGTCAAAGTTGGAAATGTTCTCAAAACGTTTTTTTCTTGCTTACCTTCAGTAGTGGAAGAAGAGAGGATGTCCTTTACATCATGTTTGCTCCAGTGAGTCCTCTTCTCCCAGTGCACCAAATTGAACTCTTCATTGCCCGCTGCACATTTCTGGCTGAGTGATGCCCACCATCGAACATCCTCTTTGTGTGCAGCCCGACTGTTATGTATATGCCCGCTGTAGTTCTCAGGACTACAATGGTGATTTTTAGTGATAATAGAGCGGCCAGTAATACATGGCTCACAATCGCATATCTTCCCCGCTTCTTCTGCTGCGTTTCACCCACCCAGGCCTAATTGTCAATGAAACACGTGTGGATGCAACTTATGTGTAGTAGAAGAATCAGGGGCGGTATGTGATCAAGAGCCATGTATTTCAATAAAGTGGAGTGGTGTGCGGTCAATTGTTTGAAATAATATTTTTTAGTTTTGTATAAAGTAGGGAATGGATAGAATCCCTTTTTGGGATGCGCGTGTCTTTTTTTTTGCCATCTTTGTTGGTTAGCTCCCCCCCTCTCCACTTCCTGTCCTGCATACAATAAGTTAAAGTCCTCTATTAGACATTTGTCACTAGAACCAGTGCACCCTTTGGAAGAGTTCCCTTCAGTTCTTGATCCAGTGACAACTAGAATTTTGGATTTTCCATCGCTGTCTGTATTGGTGAAAATGACAGCCCCTGATGGCAAAGAGCAATACAAACCTAACAGAAATTCTAACATTTCCCCACTCTATCCAAAGGTAAAAAAGGCTTTAGATGTACTTTAAATATGTATTTGCTTGTTAAAATACCATGACATGTCTGGAACTTGAAACTTTGAAAATTGAAAGTGGCTACTACTCATTTTTTTTATCCTAGTACAGGAAGAAAATGCAATACCCTGAGATTCTTGTAGAACAAATAGAACCATTTCTTCCAAGAGCGCAGGTCTGTCAAACCAGTATGAGCCTATTTAAGAATGGTACCTGTAAGCGAGAAATATTTTTTTACATCTGAGACCAATTTCTGTCGCTATACATAATCTGGTAGCAAAATTGACTGCACATGGATTCACTAATATCTAACAATCTGCTGACCTACAACTATTTGATTTACATAAATATATATAGGAAGAATTATATATTGGTCAATCCATGATTCACAGATACCTGCATTCCTGAATTACATGATTCTTCACAGGTTTAACAGAGCAGCAGTGAAAATTCAGGTAAATCAAACACTTGTATTGTACTGTATATCCAGTCTAGAATCACATTTTTGACTATGCACAACTGTCTGACCTGAGGATGCCTGCAGTTTAGGATGGCAGACAATCATAATTCATGGATTATATGATTTCCTGCAGAGGTAACATCATGATCGTTACAGCTGCTAAACTGGAGGGTCGTAGAAAATGCAATTCTGTCTCTGCATGTGCTACCAGTCTTGTAGGAAAAATGTATACACTGGTGCGCCATGCTGTTTGGCTGGCCTGATAGTGAATGGCTGGTAAGCTGGCTTCCCGGCCAATCACGAAGCAGACAATCATAGGTGGCGAGTCATTATGTGCCACCCGGCTTCCTGATTGGCCGGGAAGCTGGCTCCATGTTCCCTCGCGGCAGGGGGATTTCCTCTGACCGGGAGTTCCGTTATGGGAGCATTTGGGCAAAAGAGTACTCGCCCAAATACTCGGTATGGGCACCGATACTGGTATCGGTGCATCCCTAGTAAATTCTAGGGTCATCAATCACTGCTAACACTAAAATGATGGCGGTAAAAGCTTTTAAAACATCGCCTATGGCCAATTTTGGGTATTGTAGTTTTTCCCCCCATTTCAAAAGGCACATGCATTTCTAAGGCTTGACATGTTTGGTATCTTTACCCAAGACAACCCCATCTTTTAACTTTTACCAAAAAAAATGGGTATTATATTTTGTTTCTGTGCACTGAAATTCTTTTTAGTGTATTTTATCCTAAAAATACCAGTTTGATGAACATTTTAGCATATCCTGTGCAACATCAAAAATTGCAGCTATAATTTTTTTTTACCATTATTTTGAAGGGTCTCTGCTTTCAGAAAATATTTAATTGTTTTGGGTTATTAAGCTGTTTTTTTTTTAAGCTACAAATTCAGATTTTTTTTGTGTGCAAAAATGAATGCATTGCTCCAGCCGGGAAGTTGTTGAATACACGTAGATAGAGACGTCACAGAGCTATTAATGGTTTGATTTTAATAAATCATTTTAGCATAACAAGCTGAATTTGTACATCAAATTTTAGAAGTTAAAGTGCTTATTCTAAATAAAATTCTACACAAGAACATTTCTGAACAGCATGCAATCTGGAACAAACCAAACAATTTTAAGGTTTAAAGAAAATGTGTTTTTTCAAAATCATTTGTTTAAGTGCTGGCTAATGAACTGCGTGAAGCAAAAATGCCCACGTAATAAGTAATGAATACGCTGTCTTCTAAAGTGTAATATTCCACACACTAGTTTAATGGGAGAACATTACTAGGAGTCCCATTCCTCACAGAGGTCATTAGTTTCAGGAGAACAGAGACGGCTGATCTAATATTCTAACACAACATGGGCTTCTTGACTTCTATCACAAACGGTCTGTGAGCTTGTCCACTCAGGATCCATGGCAGAGCTTGCTTTACCCAAAAAGCTACACTACAGTATGGCAGGCAGCATTCGGACAGATATTATCAGAGCCTACATCACTTCTAAATGTGCTTATACACAAATATATTGACCATCAAAGTTCAGCTGCAGCATGCTAGGTCCGGTCACATGTGCTCTTATGGGTAGATATCAAAGAGCTAGACCTGCAGTAATCATACTGGCCAGTTTATGCAACAGATGGAAACACAAGTCCATCTACATTCCTGATGGCTGAACATTTACTCCTCAACCAAATGTCAATCAGCTCTGGAAGACTATGTCTAATGAGGCAAGTGTAAATCGTAGGGGGGGAGATATCAAAACTGGAGCAGTTGCCCATGGCAACCAATCAGTGTTCAAAGCTTAATGGAAGAAACTGAAGACAGATGATTGGTTGCCATGGGCAACTGCTCCTGTTTTGATAAATTCCCCCTGAAGAGTCTAATAGAAATGCTCTGTGTATGGGTACGTAAATTTGTCTTTTTTCCTACTAATCTGTAGTAGGTAAAAAAAAAAACAAACACTAGTATGCAGTAATGTCTTTCCCTAAATGTCCATGAAATACTTTTTAGTGCACATATAAAAGAACAATGCACATGACTGTTCTTGCTGAAAATGCTATATTGCAGTAGCTATACATGCAGTTTTGTAAAACCACTTCTATTACTTGGACACTGAAAGTCCTTAGATTTGTACATTTCTCAGACTTAAGCTGCCCATACACCTTACAAGCATTTCACGACTTTCTTTGTGCGATGGTTGTAAGGTCATTAACATTTCGTACGGCCTGCCCTTCTTGGACAGGCAGATCGTACTTGCGATCAGCGCAAGCCCTCCCCGCTGAGGGGAGAGCTTGCAGATGATTGCAGTGCTGAGCGGTCAGTGTGCGCTTGCACGCACCGTCCCGTGCGGCTTTAGTCTTCTGAGCATGCCACCAACCGCCGAAACTCGCCCGATTTTCCGTGGGTTTTCCAGCGTGCTAGGAAGACGAAGGTCGCACGACCTTACAGTAGATGCGCTCGCACGCTGCCCATACACCTGCGATGATTGCGGGATCACCTGTGGTTAACCTACGATAATCGGCAGGTGTATGGGCACCTTTTGGTTAGACACACGCACACATTTGGACTGTTCTTGTTCAGCTCCACGGGCTAAACAACAGCAATCAACTGATTTCAGACAGATGCAACATCTATATCTGTCTGAAAATTGTCAGATGCAGTCACCAACTGGCTGTTTTAATTTTTTTTACAATCAACTTCTGGGTAGCTGGGTGGTGCCGACAGGGCCAACCACAGCTCCAAGTTCAGCCAAGTTGGAATGAGCTAATATTTGAGCTGCGTATGGCCAGTCAAGTCTTAAAAGGTCAGGGCCTCTGTGACTGAGTTAGGTCGACTAATAATCTACATGTGGTATATGTTCATAGGGTGTCCCATAGACTACATTGAATGATAACAATAAGCTGAACAGTTGCATTCCTTTAATGTGAAATAATTCCCTATCGGTACAATTGTACTTACGTATTTGTTATGTCATTGGTAACTTTTTACATAAATGAACTCTTCACAGATTGTACTGATCTGTTAGGATAAAAAAAAAAAGAAACCTGAACTGGCCTGGCTACAGTATATTACTATGAAATGATTCTTAGTTCATGTGTTCTGTGCAGGAATAGTTTAAAGCTAAAAGAAGGAATGGCATAGTAATCAAGGGGTCATTTTTAAATGGATAACACAACCTCAACAACTAGATTAGTCATACAGCTAAAACACTTCCTACTAAAGAAATCTGGTGACATCAGCAGATCTGATGACATTGTGCACAGGTTATATAAATGGAGGAATCTATATCCAAATGCTTCTATAAAAGAACCAATTGATGTGGAAAATGGTCAAGACTGCATCAAAGTTAAATCAGATTGGTCACTATACTCTGCAAATCACTGTGTGCTTTGCTGCCTTACTAAATAGACCAGACTCAGATATTAGATGGAAATTCCGTAGAAGTCATTCAATATCCATGAACATTTACTATTTTACCTGCTGAAGTACTTGTAATTTTGGTCAGCAATCTTGTAGTTTATACCTATATTCTATTCTCCACAGGGAGCCAGATCACACACATAGTGCAGTAAATAGGGAGGACACCACTATACAGGTGTAGCATTGTGTTCAGTGCATGTACTGTATCATGTACCCATGATAACGACTGCGGCAGAACCAGCACAGATATGTAGAAAGCTATCTTTATTTACAATAAAAGCAACTGGAGCAAATGCATGTCAGCCCTTTCTGAGATTTGTTCACAGTTCCCCGCTGAGCTGTGAACAAGCCACTTGGAGGCTCAACACTTGTTTGGCGCTCTTGCTATTAATACTGTGGCCAAAGAAAGGGAGCTTTCTACATAGTTGTGCTGATTGTTCCGAGTTAGGTTTCATTCTGACAAACAATGATCCCGATTGTGTAATTCAGTTTATCTCGTCATCTCCAGCCTGCTAAATGCACAGTGTATCAAATCTACCCAAGGAGACCTAGCAAACAGTATAGTTGACAAAATGGAGAAGCGGAGAGATCTTACTGATTGGCAGAGGTCTGCGAATATCACAAGAATGATTGGCCAAAATGACAAATCCTTTGCAAGATAAACGTGTGCCTTAACCAGGTATTTACAGTAACCCTTTGCCTGAAGATCCACTTTAAATATCAACTAAGTTCTGGATCCATTCACTTTGTATGTCAACAAGAATAAAATCTTCCCCAGTTAGTTCTGAAAGTTTAATATAAGTGAATTAACTCCTTCCCTTGTGTAGAAGGTACCCTTTGGTGCCTTTATTAGCCTTCCCTGCTTCTCTCTGCCAACCCTGTTCCCCTCTGCAGACACACTCATGCGCCATGTGACAGGCCTCATGTCTGGTGATTGCCCAATCAGATACCGATCGCTGCATTGTGGGAGAGCAGAAGCATGATAGTACCAGGATTTACACCAAAGTTGCAGAACAGACAGGAGCAGGGACGGTATGCAATGGCACCACACAGTGTATTCCAGATTGAGGGCATCCTTACAATAACTATATGAATTATTAATGCTTAGGTACCTTTTCCTTTGTAAATAGTATTTGTTAAAAAAGAAGTAAATCGCTACAAGTATGAAATGCCTGTCAAATGCCCCAGTGGACCCCAGTTCACATTGCACATTGTTCCAATCTGGGCAGTGGTTAGGGAATAAAATGACATTTCTATTGCTGTTAGGATAGGCTGCAGCCCAAAATACGGGGGCAAATTGTTGGACATATCTCCATTTTCCCAAACTCGCCCGGAAAAGTGAAATCACCCTATAAACTGGGACATGTGCGATGTGCACTGGGCTCCCTGGTGGATTGAACAAACTTTTTATACTTGTGGCAATACTTCTTTTTATGCTGGGTTCGTAATATGTGCGTTTCGACTGCGATTTGCGGTCAACGAAACGCGCGACAAACACTCGTTTACGAGGGCTATCCAGCTGTATATGGATACGTGCGTAAAATACGCCCCAAAGACGCTCCTGTACTTCTTTGGGCATAGGGCGCTTTTCAGCACGTTCCTAACCATGCCCATAGGAAATAATGGGATTTCACTTGCTGGGCGTTTTAGAGCGCGTCTATCAGCGCTGTAAAACGCCCAGGTGTGAACCAGGGCTTAATGTCTGGCTTCTGCAGGACATTGTGCATGCATCTGAGTGTCCCTTGCATTATGTATGAAGTGAGTTCAGGACAAACTAATGAACACTACTGTAACTTCAGTAAGCAACATGATCTCTTTGTTACAGTGCTCAGGAACAAAATGCCAACTAGATTACTCTAACTATCCCTTTTTTTAAACTCAGTACTTCCCAGAGATATATGTAAGCTTTAAAGCAAAGCAGTCCTAAGCCTGGGCAATGAAGAATGAGCATATCATAGAAAATGCATTAACAGAAGTGACCTTCCTTCCATGTTTAGCTTGAATTGGCCAGATTTGTGACAGGTATTTTAAAAAAATGATCATCAGGAATATATGACCAGAAATTTATTTGGAAACATTAAAAAAATCTTTACTTAAATATGCAACATTTGGAGAAGTAATCTAAACATAAATCAGGTAAGAACGCTTTCTAGAACCTAAAGATCTGTATCCATCACTACTCCACCTCCTACCCTTTCTTTGGACTGCTAGCAGACATAACCATGGAGTTGATGTTCACCTTGAACTCTGTTTCTCCTGTAATGCCACTGCAAACCTGCTTTGAACTTGTATGCAGCAAACCAATACATGCCTTTCGCTGTCAAAAGCATGGCACATTGCATGGAATGGAGATAGTGTTCTGAAGTGCAACGTAGCAGGATGGGGAACTGTCAGGGTCTGTTCACACTAGGCCTAGTGCGCTGTGACAGCTTCGGTAGTGTGCGTTGTAATCTCACACTGCTGCAGCTGTCACTGTTAACATTTTTTTCCAAACATCATTGGTAGTGTACAATGTGTACACTCCATGCAGGTCCCTGCATGGCAGCGTGGTCCACTGTGCTACAGTGCAGCGACCTGCTGTGGAATCCATTGCGCTGCAATAAAAAAAATGCAGCATGCTTGTATTCTATTGCAGCAGCCTGTCCATCACACCCACATTGAGGTGTGAATTGGACACATAGAAAACAATTGTTTTCCATATGTGCTAGCGGTAACCTGCGTTGTTGCGATGCGGTACAGCGCCATGTGTGAATGGGACCTCTGTGACTGTAGCAACGCCCCTGCACTCAGCAAGAAGGTTATGCAGAAAAGCCACACTGTCCCATGACCGCTGAAGAAAAATCTAAATTGTGGTAAAGCAATGCTTTTTTATAGACAGACTGACTAGTGTTTGAAACATGGGACTGCCTTTTACACATCAGTGTGCTATGTATGTAGTGACTTTACATAAACTTTTAAAAAATACAAGTCGTGTGCAACCTCCAGGAATAAGTAGAAAGGTGTGAAATTAATATTTTTATCAGCTGCTCTACAATACCCAAAGCCATTTCCTTTAAGCATTTCAAGTATCTTTATCTGCTCATACAGGATTCAAAAACCTGCTGGCTCACATGTGCTTTTCTAGGAATGCAGAAGTCAAGCAGTGAATGGGTAGTAACGAGACTGTGGTTGGCACTGCAGTTTCCAATCCTAAGACCAGATCAAGATATTTTGCACAGTCTGTCAATCTTTCATGAGCCAAGCCAAGAAGGATGATATAAAATAGAAACACGGACACAAAAAAACACAGAAAAACTAAAGGTTAACAAGAAGGGTAAAATGACACTGTTCCCATGTCAGGTCTTTACTCTGAAACCTTAATGACCTCTGCTTTCCACCTACTTCAGTAGCGGGCAGAATACCAGTCATTATCATTGATCTGGATGAGTTCAGTGACTACATCCATGAGGTTGCAGTTGTGTTTTCGGAGAAGTCGCTGGTTGAGTTGTCGGTTACAGAATCCCATCTCTAGAAGCACAGCCATCATGGCTTCAGCTTGATCCTCGGAGCATGGAGGCTTGGAGAAAAGAAGAGCCTCATTACACAATTGCACTGTAAGTTCATAGTTGTCATCCTATATATACAGTATTGTTAAAGAGAGAAGTCAAGATAACGTTTCAAAAACACTCTGGGCAGCATGTGCCAATAGACATACCGCACCACTCTTCTCTTTGTGCAGCTCACGTCCACCCCGATTCTCAGTGGGCAGTTCCGCACACCTTTCACCTCTCTCCTTTGTGTGCACCTCTTTGAATCCCTTTCCTCTTTCAGCAGCTCCTGAGGCATCTCCTCTACTCTATGGATGCAGTGATGTGACGTATCACCCTTCTCCTTGGCCAAATACCTGACCCTTGAGTGTGCCAAAAGAAAGCTAATTATGGAAGACATTTGGGAGAAAGCCTAGTACCTATGCATGTACTAGCAGAAGAAGAAAAAATATGACTTTTGACTTGGTAATTCAGGTACAAAGGGTTATATTGCTGCCTTCAGGAAAATGTACACTGACAAAACAAAGCTGTAAAGAGAACTTCATATAATCCCTCCCATTCAAATCATGCTCCGGTTTTGTAGCAAAGCAATCGAAGGAGTGGATCATAAAAATCTAGGGAAAAGTATATAGGGATACCAAAAGCTGTCCAACTGACCGGTGGCCAACACAGTAAACAACATGCTCAACAGAGATTACAGAGCCATCTGAAGACTCCTAGGACAACGCTGGCATAACCTGAGGCCTGAACATCCACATGGTAAAACTTGACAAACGTGTGAACAGGAGACCGAGTGGCAGCCTTGCAGATCTGAGAAACAGATGCCTGAAAAGCCCATGAAGCACTAACCGACCTAATAGAGTGTGCTTTGACAGGGAAAGGAGGAACCTTCTCCTTAAGTCTATAGGTTTCATTGATGAGCAGAGAGAAGCAGGCAGTCCCATACGGGGACCCATAGGCATGGCAAAAAGAGCCAGTCTGTCTAAAGGAAGCTGCAACTCGCTGTAGCTTCGAGACAGATTTGAAAAACTGTGTATTACCCACAGGGACTGGAACAACTTTTCTAAAAGGAAAACCTCCCATAGACAGGGCATATGTGTTTATGGTGCGTCCCCCCAAAAAAAAAAAATGAACTTCTTTTACATGCTATTAAAATCACTGAATGGATAAAGGTGAAATCAGGGGGAGAATCTATTCTGAAGCACCATTTGTAGGCAACATCACCTTATTGTATCTCCGATATTTCTATGCTGAACCAGTCATTCTGTCCCTTATATACAGTATTTAGAGGACTTTGCACATTAAAACTAGTGGAAGTAAGATGTCTGTGTGGCATTTAGCAACCAGCCATGTTCTACTGCAGGTTAGGAGAAAAAGGCAACCAGCTGTTGAGGGCAGCACTTTTACATACCTTCCCACTAGTTCTCATGTCATAAATCACTGTAACTACAATTAAATTAAGCAGCAATTATAACCTACCACCAGAATAAAGCTATACCCTAAGAACCACAGTAATACTGCTCCATAAAAGAATATACCATGGACAAAGTATGTCAACGAGGTAACGGGGAGAAAGCAATCCCTCTGTGATCATCTCACATTTTGTTCACTAAATATAAACCAGCGTACTTACCATATGATTCTCTTGTTGACCAACAAAGAGAGCCTTGTAGGCAGACGCAGCCACAGACAGTGCTCCCTTCACCAGACCACCTGCAATACTTCCTCTAGTAATTTGCCTGGTGGGACACAATAGATAGCATTAGTAGAACAGATTCACAAATCCAACATTTTCTGCAACACTTGTATTTACAAGCAACATTTTTAGGTGAATGTTACCTAAACCTCATGTATATACAGTATACCTATGCCCGTCTGGGTACAGCAGGGGCTGTGATGATTAATGTAATCTGCAGTTTGTGGAGTCACAGGAGAACAGCCAACAATGCCAGAACATAAACAGTACAACACAATGCATACAGTAGATCAGTGTGGAATGTATAGCACAGCACATAGCAAGTTGCAGTGTGGAGTTTATAATGAGAGCAAAACGTACAGACTAGTGGGACATGTCGTATTTTTCAAGCAAAACAGTTGGGAGTATAGGACAAATAGTACAGCGTGTAGTGTAGGGGCACATAGAGTATACAAATCTATGGTTTAATGTGTTCAGTGGAGTGGTCTGGAGTATAGAGACCAGGGGACACAAAGGCAGAGGAGAGAAAAAGATCACAGTAAAAGCAAAAAGACATGCAAAAAATGGGAATCCAAATGGTGCTGGATTGGGAAGGGAGAAGGACACTATAGGCTAATGGATATTTAAGGCAGAGAGACAGGAATGTGCACAGCAATGCTTGGAGAACAGATATGGGGAGTGAAGAGAGATGAGACACATCGGCAGGTGAGACATTTAATGAGCTGCACAAAGAGGAGCTGGGTGAGAGGTCCCAGAAGCTGCAATAGAGTAGAAAGAGAGATGTATCAAGAGCTGCACACAGAAGAAGACCCAAGGAGGTCCCAGGAGCTACACACAGAAAAGGGGAGTGAAAAGGTCTGGGAGAGCTACACACAATGAACCAAGGTGTAAATTCTGATTAATTGCAAACAGAAAGGTGGGAGGAGAAGCGCTGACTGCAATTGCACAGGAAAAAAGTGGCGGTAAATCTGATTGAAATAGTAGACCCTGGAAAGAGAAGAGAAAGGTGAGAGGTATGAGGCACTCTACACAGAGTAGTGCTGCATTTAGACCTAGGACCTGCACACAGAGGAGACCGGTGAAAGTGCTACGGAGCTGCACCGACACAAAAGAAGGTTAAGAGGTTCAAGAAATATCATAAAGAAAAGCACTAAATGCATCCTCAGAAAGAAGACCATAGGAAATTGATAAGAGGAGCTAAAGAGAGAAAAAAGTAAGAAAAGCTTGGAAATCAGAGGTATGAGATGTCTGAGGAACAGTAAGAAAAGAAAAAAGACGAAGTGCTTCACACAGAGGAGAAGGGAGAGAGATCTGAGGAGCTGCACACAGAAGACAGGATTGAGAAGTGAGGATCCCCAAACAGAGGGGTGAGGGCCAAGGAGCTGCAAACAGTGGAAAGAGTCAAGGAGGACCCCCAGAAGCTGCACACAAAGCAAATGGTTGTGAGGTTTCACAAATTGCACACTGGGGGTGACCTTATTTACCTTTAAAGTGACCCTGTTGCTAAAGTAGAAATTACAATCAAAGTTCTACCTTTAAAGAAGAAACTAAATAAGTAGGGCTGGTAATTATTAAAATTTTCCTGTTTGATTAATCGAAATTGTTTTTAAATCGATTAATTTCGATTAATTATAATTGCACATACAGATCCAACTACATTGGCCTATACACATACAGCACAGCAATGAAGTAATAAAATGAACTAGGATCAAACGAATCCAGCACGTTATTAATCTCACGTGCCCCACTCAATATGGCCGCCGCTTTAGTGGGGCAACTCAGAATAATAACGTGCTGGATTAGTGTGATCCTAGCTCATTTTATTACTTCATTGCTGTGCTGTATGTGTATAGGTCAATGCAAGGGATCCCAACCTGAAATAAGCAATTTCAGGGAGGTGTCCCTCTGTTTCAGGGAGGTGCCCTCCCCCCCCATCTGCGGAGGGGGGGTTAGGGGGGCTGAGAGAGAGCACCCCCCTGAAATGATGGCAGATCGCACAGGAAGCAATAGCTTCTTTGCTATCTGCAGACTTTTTTTTTTTTAGTATTCTGCCAGTTGCAGTTGTCAGAATAATAAAAAAGGCATAAGAATCCATAGCTAGATTCCTATTGGCTATTTCACTTTGCAATAGCCTATAGCAAACTAGCTATTGCACTCACCCCCTACTGCTTTCAATCACCAGAAGAGGACCTGATAGAAAAAAAATCAGGTCCCACTCTGCTGATTGACAGCAGCAGTGGGCGGGTGCATTAGCTAGTTTGCTATTGGCTATTGCAAAGTGCAATAGCCAATAGGAATCTAGCTATGCAATCGTATGCCTTTTCGTTTCTTTTCTGACTAACGGTCAGGCTGCGGCTCCCGATGTCAGAAAAGAAAAAAAAAACGATCGCAGGGAAAGGTTTAATCTGCTCGGGAGAGTTAGGCTGTGTACTCACTGTGTACTCCATCGGGTAACGAAGGAAAGGGGGAGGAGTCCAGTGACGTCACGGACATCGACGTCACCGGACTCCACCCCCCTTCCCTTCGTTAGCCGACAGAGCCACTTGTGGAAGGGGGAGGAGTCCGGTGACGTCGCGGACATCGACGGAAGACCCGGAAGCCGGCGGAGAGGTGAGTATGATTTTGATCGATCAAAAAAATTAACGATTAATCGAAGGATTAATCGTTAATTTCCGCAGCCCTATAAATAATTACATTTCCTGCTGCCAGCACTGTAGAACACTGCCCTGCTGAAGAGAAATAATGTACTCATCCTAAAATCCCTTTCCCAAGGTCCATTGAATGATACAGAAATCTTAAGACAACTGGGTTATACTGCCACCTACAGGAGGATTAAACAGCAGTATACAGATTACCTAGAAATTATCCCTATAGGGTATAACCCAACCCAAGACCAGCATGAGGGATGGGACTTCAATGGACCCTGAAAGAAGGAATTTATCAGCGAGTACAAAAATCTTTTTTTTCCTCTTTTGTCCATTGAGGGACACAAGATTCTTAGGCAAACTAGGACATCCAAAAGCAGTCCAACAGAAAGATGAGCAACACAGGCCAACAGGTCCAACAATAAAAAAAAACAAATGTGCAGCTAACTTGTGTCCAAAGGATCAGCTGAGGCTACAACATGCTCTTCCCTGGTCCCTGGAGGATAACAAACAGGGGTTTAGTCCTCCTGAAAGAACCCATGGCTGAGATATAGAAATAGATCGCTCTGACCACATTCTAACAATTTAGGGAGATCTCCTTCTGGTAAAATAGAGTGGGACACAGGAATATCAAGGCAATGTCCTGGTTGAGGGGAAAAACAGACCACCCTCAGAAGGAAGAAGGCCTAGGTCTAAGGAATACCTTATCCCTGTGAAGGATCAAGAATGGTTCCATACGCAACACGGCCACCAGTTCAGGCACGCATCTGGCTGAGGTGATATTCACAAGGAAGGACACCTTGTGGGTCAAGGAATGTTCCTGATCAGTTTAAAAGGAGGGCCATCAGGGTCAGATTCAAATCTCTAGGGGGCAACAGGGATTAGACAGGGGAAGACATATGGGTGACACCCTGGATGAAGGAAAATCAGAGACTGGGATGCCAAAGGTTTCTTCCACAGGATAGCCAATGCAGGGACCTGACCCTTGATGGTACTAATAGCCAAAAGCTAGTTCACACCCAGCTGCAGAAGTGAGAAAATCATGAACTCCAGAACCTTCTGGGGTGAAAGCCCATGGACTCATACCATGTAACGTATGCCTTTCAAGTCTGAAGATACACCTTGCAGAAAAGTGGACTTGTGCGCCTTTAACACTGTAGGGATGACGGATTCCACAATGCCCCTGTCTCCAGAACTTGAGCTTCAACAGCAAAACTGAATAAAGAAACTGGAAATCCAGAGCAATGTAGCAATTTAATAATGTACTCCTTATTGGGAAAGTGTTAGGGCACAAACAGTGTGGGTTTTAAACTAAGTGGGAAATACACTTTAAAGCAACAGGAGTAAACAAGGAAACTAATGGTTTTGAGTTAACTGAATTTATTTATTACATTATGTTAAAATCAATCTAATTTGTTTTTTTGAACCATCTATATACAATATTTGCTTGGCCAATACATAGTTACATATAGTTACATAGTATTTGGGGTTGAATAAAGACATACGTCCATCAAGTCCAACCCATATAGGTCCACGCATCATCCCATTCTTAGGGATACTGGTATCCCTGGATATTACGGTCCCTCAAGAAATTGTCCAAACGTTTCTTGAACAAATCTACACTCTTGGCTCCTAGATTAAATACAGATTTAATCTAGGAGAAAAGATTCTGAGAAATATAGATAGCACATCAGACACTTAGCTTTGAGGCACATGTAGTCTGACTTAAAGTGTATTTCCATGTTTGCAGCCAAATTGGGATAACATCTATTTTATAGTCGTTACATGTTCCCATTGACATAGCAACAGTTCATTTTGTTTTCAATTTCTGCTTGCACAATACATTCTCTATTCTGAAAGAAAAGTTGTTCTGTGAACTGAGTTTTTCCTCTGGAATGCAAGGGGGCCTGGGACAGTTAATGTTAAAATAAGTAACCCTGTGTGTACTGGGCTGGCAGATCATATTATCAGGTGTAAACTAGATATGAACACTGTCCTAAAAAGAGTTAAAAGATCTAGAAGCATTGTATGTTAATGATGGAAAGCTCAGTCTTTTCCTAGTGTTTCTATGGAGCCAGAAATAGTTTCATGTCACTTGAAAATTGAGAAAAAGCTTGGCCAGCTACACAGACACATCTAAAAGCTATGGAATATTTTTTTTAAACAATCTTGAATTATTAAATAATTCTTAAGTTAACTGCAAAAGTGGAAATGCACTTTAACCTTTGGACCGAACCATCTAAAAAAGGAAGGAGTCAATGTAAACAACAGGCTTATTAAAAGAGCCTATAAAGCATACAAAAAAGGACCTAAAGCTCCACTTGCCGGCTGAAAGAATACAAATTATATTACATAAAAATGTAATATTGCCAATATGACTAAAACGATATAAATGTAACAAATGGTGTGTGAGAACGGGAAGCACAAATTACAGGAAGGCCACTGGAAGACTTATAGAACCAGAAGCAAAACTAACACAACAAAATGAAATGCACTACTCTATATAAAATGTCTTGCTATAGAACATTACAGTGAACATTAGGCAGATTATTTAATAATCAGAATAGCAGATGGACCCCCAAAATTCACCCCCAATGAGTAATTAGTCAAAAACCTTTTATATTTTGTTGGATTTATAGCAGATAATAACAAAATAAACCATCGCTATTAATTATTATTTAAATAGATTTTTAATTTTGGAGTAAGTTTCCTCTAAAGATGCAACACATTATTTCAGATTTTAAAATTCAGAATGAATTACCTTGTCTGATCAAAGCACACTCTGGGAGCAGAAAAATCTTCTGAGGGCTGGACTCTTGCTACAGTCGTATATTGAACTTTAAAAAGAAGCACATTCATGTTAAAACCAGTATAATCTAGATATGTAGGCAGATTGTTGCCCTAAAAACTACAAAGGAACAGGATAAGTCTCTAGAACCTATAGTGAGAAAAAAATCATTCACTTTAAAAGGTCATTGCAGAGGACAAAGGGGTCACTCTTTGCATCTACAGGAAAAGAGGTTTAACCTTCACATATGGAAAGGTTTGTTCGCAGTAAAAGCTGTGAAAATGTGCAATGGGCTTCCTCAGGAACTAGTTCTGGCTAGCTCAGTTAATCGTTTTAAGAAAAATCTGGATCCAAAAACAACAGAAATTGTAAATCGAGGGAATATTCAATTGACTTATGAGATCAGGAACGATTTCCCCGCCCCCCTGTTGGAGCAACCTGAACTATGCTTTATAGGGTTCTTTTTGGCCTTCCTCTGGATCAACTGTGGGTAATGGCAGCATTCTGTTTATTTTTTCCCCTCTATAGGTTGAACTTGAACTTGTGTATTTCAACTTAAAGCAGACCTTAAAAGGAGAACTATGGGGTTAGGGCTTTTCCCCATAGTTCTCCTTAGGGTAACGGGAGGACACAAACTAGCATCCTCCCGTCACCCTAAGTACACCGCGAGCTGTAGCTGTACTGAGACGCTGCAGCCGGAGCGGATCCCGACATCGATGTCGAGATACGCCCAGCTGCCTCTAGAGGCAGAGCCAGCTGTACCCGCCCCATCCCCAGTGCGTTCCACCAGTCAGCGCTGGTGGATCGGAGCGGGGAGGGGGGAATCCAGCCCCTGGTCCTCTTGGGCATTAGTGATGTGATGTGCCCAAGCGTTGCATTCTGGGAAGGTTTCATCAGCAGAGCATTGCTGGGAAATCTCATCTGTAATCTCACGAGATCTTAGGGAAAGGCATTTTCCTCCACTGAGATGATGTGCATGGTCACGTGTCATAGTCACATGTGCCAGAGTTCCAATCAGTAAAGGGAGATATAGTAACCTGCCCTTAGTAAAAAAAAAAATGGCCATGGTTCTGGACCTTTTATAAATGCTGGATAGCTAAATTAGAAATTGAAATACATATACAGTATATGAACATTTTACCTGACAGTCTTGTGTTTCACATAGAATACATAGCCACAAATGTGATACCGCTGTAAATATACTGTTTCCTGCATCAAGACTGTTTCATGAATACGTATCCTGTCCATTGCAAGGTCCTCTATTATTCTACCCTTCATAAAAAACCCATTTAAAGTCCTCCACTCTGGGCCCCATGTGACAGCACCGTGCATTGAAACAGGGCCCGATTTACTCACAGTGTTAGAACTCCATAGTGCAGTACACTCAACTTTACTCAGGAACCTGGAGAATGAATGTTGCACATTGCAATAGGTAACCAAAACAAACTGTGGCCAGAGTAATCTTGTGTAAATGATCATTTGACAACACTTTGTCATTTCTTTATATATGATGAAAGAAATGCCGTTCTAGGTGGTTGACCCAGACTTTTGGACTTACTATGAAATGCATTTTGTAGTTTCAGCAGTGATATGGAAAACAAGTGCACTTGTAGCCTATTGCGCACACTGCTTCCTATGAAGTGATGGATGGCGGTTTAAGTAGAGTAGGATCTAGATGCAAGATTTTGCAGTATGCACAACTGGAGCAACAGCTGCACAATGAATACTTCTGTAGCAGATGTAAACATGTTTGTCCTCTTAGCACTGGCTTTCTTACTGCCACTCCACCTGTCAAACCTGCAGCTCGAAGTCTTCCTTTCACACTGAAACTGAGACTTGCTTACTTTGATCAGTGTCAAGCTGTGCTTGAAGTTGTTCTGCCGACTCTCAGAAAATTGTCTTCTGATGCTGTTGTGGCTTTGGGTCTGCCAGATCTCTTCCTGTCAGAGTTTCTTCCAGTTTCCAAGTGCCTTATGATGGTGTAGGAAACTGACACCTTGGCTTTCTTTGCAATTTGGAATGGAAAGACCTACACTATAATGGTCTGTCTTTCTTTGTTAATTGCTTTTTTCTCGCCATTTTGATAGCAATATATTACTTCCTGCCGTACAATACTGTCCAAATATTGCTTAAAGGAGAACTATGGGGTTCTATCTTTTCTTGATTAATGCATTCCTTAGGCTAAATAAGTAATGTAATTTTGTAGATCGGATGCTTGCCAGTCTGCAGGGATCCCCAGTGACACCATATATGGACGTTCCCATTTGTAGTAAATGCTGAAGAGAGAGAGAGGGCTCCTTCCCCTCTGTCATCAGCGATCCACGATCTTTTTATTATGTCAGTGTCACACAGGGCAGAGAGAGAGAGGGGGGAAGGAGCCCGGCTGGCACACAGGGACGTGCAGGTAAGGAGAGAGCTGCTGCGCATGTCCATGTATTCGTGGACGCGCAGCAGCTCTCAAGAATCACTGTCAGTCACAGTGAGGAAGATCAGTGGGGAGGATCCCGGCAGACACGTCGTGATGTCTCCTCATTGCGGCGCTTAGCCCCGCCCACCACCTAAAATAAGGGTTTACTTGCTAAATAGAGTAAGTTACATAATTTACTTATATAGCCTAAGGAATGCATTAATCAAGAAAAGATAGAACCCCATAGTTCTCCTTTAAGAGGGTGTAGTAACATGTTGGGACACCTGTAGAAATTGTTAGCATAAACTTTCAAGGCTTAATTTACTTACATTGCTGCAGAACTGTTATCCCATTACTTCTTCTCTGAAAAGGACCTTTTTGTACAACTCTGAAATGTACATTATTTTTCAGTTTTTGTTAACCTAACCTTTGCACACCTCTGGCAGTTTACCGCTTACATGTGTAGAGTTTCAGGTTATGCACTGGACAAAAACTGCTTACACTTCACTAAAAACTGGAAAAATGGGGGTATTCTAAAACTTTTGACCAGTAGCGTATTTGCCAAGTTTAGTGAAGATGTCGGGGTGAAAAAAACAGCTGGGAGAGCAGCTCATCTAGTAGGACTGGGGATTTATTGCAGCAAGTCCTAGAGAGGTGGTGGTAAAAGGGAATTCTATCCTCAGAAACAGTGAGTGATTTGTCCTCAGGATTGCATAAACAGAATGGTTTCAGCAAGGGTTCAGCATGTGGTGGACCAGGTAGACAAATCAATGGAAGGGGCTGGGTATAACCTAGTTGCCTTGGTCCATGGGGACCAATGACATAACACATGGAAGGTGGAGGATCTTTAAAAATCCTTGTAGGGCGGTTACCTCCTGGATGGAAATTTGAACAATATATTGAATACCTGAACACTGAGCCCAGGGGTCACCCTATCAATTATTCCCGTTCACGTCACTGTCCCTTAGCAGTACATGATTTGAAGAAATGATCCTTTAAGTTAGGGAACCAATATATTACCTGTGTTAGCTGGCTCAGAAATTGATGCTGTCATGTCTTCAAATCTCACATCTTCTACAACCGAATAGACTGCTGCAGCATTTTGGGAGGGCCTTAAAAGAAATACACATGATGTGTTATTGTAAAGGGAGTATACCATCTTTAAAGTTTTTCCTCTCTCATCAACTGAGTGACATGGGAAGTCTTAAACGTTGGGGTTATACTACTCCTGGTTGCAGGATTTAAAATCCACCAGATATGTCACTGCCTCCCACCACTGGGAAGACTTTCTAGCTTCTGAGGACACCAACGATGCTTACTTGACCCATACATTGCCAGTTTGTGGCCCTGCTCTTTGACCGCTCCTCTGAACCCTGGGTGTTTCCCAAGGTGCTGGCCCCAGCGTTGCTCATTGCATAACGTCATCCCCACTGTGGGATACTTAGACAACTTCTTGTTGCGGGAATAGATGACAGGGGCTGTCAGATAACGTACGTGTAACGGTGTAGACATTGTAGAGTTTCAGGTTGCTCCTGAACCTTTAGAAATCATTGCTGGAAGTAACTCATCACTTGAAGTATCTGGGGCTGGTCCTAAATGCGCTATGCAAGGAACCAGAGTGTTCCTTGCATAGGAGACGCTTCAGACTCTACAAGCTCTTGTTTGAACTCTTCAATCCAGAAGCCGTCTTACTCTCAGATTCCACATGAGAATCTTCAACTTGATGGTAGCCTCCTTTTAGGCGGTTCCCTTTGCCCAATTTCAATCCAGACATCTGCAACACAACATTCTGTCAGTGTGGAACAAATTAGTCCCGTCTCTGGACAGGCAGATTTGGTTGACACGAAGGGCCAGGCTATCCCTGGCTTAGTGGCTCAGGAATCTGGCACTGGTGTCAGGTAAAGCCCAATTTTCCTGTTTCTTGGAAGTCTCACAAAGGATGCCAGCTTGTTAGGCTGGGAAGAGTCCTGGGCACCCGGTTGGTGCAGAAGACTTGGTTGTTGGAGGAACTTTGTCTCCTGATAAACATCCTGAAGCTTTGGGCGACTTGGCTGTTCAGAACCACCTTTTAGAGGGCCATCCAATTCGATTGGACAATGCTACAGCGGTGGAGTACATCAACCATCAGAGGAGACCAGAAGTCTCATTGAAGGAAGAGAGGTAGAACAGATCCTTTCCTGGGCAAAACTTCACGTTCCAGTCTGGTCAGTCTTGTTTATTCAAAGGGTAGACAATTGACAGGAAGATTTCCTTAGCCGGCAGCTCCTGGACCTGTGAGAGTTGTCCCTACACCCTGCTCTGGTGGCTCTATGGGATTAGTATGCCCTAATCTTTGTCTTTTCTCCCCTATAAACTTTGTTCTTATCTGCTCCACAGGATCGAGAAGGAGAGCATTACATTAAACCTCATTGCCCGAGGGAGAAGGGGTATGCTGGCTTGGAAGGACTTCTGTTCCAAGGGTCAATTTGCAATCTGCTTTACGATTGCCAGTTTTAATAACAGGGCTGTTCTAAGGCACAGGGGCATCTTAGAGTCTGTAATTCCTATGATGCTGAGAACCTTTCCTTATGAAAGTTTTGTGATGGCGCATAGAGGAATTACTTCACTTGTTAGTCACCCCAGGGGTTTCTCCTTTTTGCAGCTGGCTTTGGACCAACGTCTGGCACTCGGCACAAAAAAAAAAAAAAGAAGGTCAGGTGTCTCATCTTTAAGGTGTCTGCTCTTTTCATTTTGTTTCAGAGATCGTTGGCCTCTTACTCTTTGATAAAGATCTTTGTCTCTAATGCAGATCCCTCCCTTCCTGTTTGATCCCCAGTGACGCCATGGGATCTGAATCTGACTCTCTCTGCACTTCAGTAACCAGTTTTTTTCAGGCAGTCAGATTCCCTTTTATTTCCATTATGGATAGGCACCGTTCTGCCATTTCTAGGTGGTTCAGACAGACCACCATTCAAGCTTATGGTCTCAAGGATTGGGTTACCCCTTCCCTGTTATGACTCACATTATTAGATCTGTGAGCACCTTTTTGGTTTTTTTGACATCAGACAACTTTTTCCCACATTTGTGAGGCTGCCACTTGGTATTTTGTTCACACGTTCTCTTGTTTTGGCCTCATCTAATGTCAGCTTCGGGCATATGGTGTTTTTTTTTTCTCAGCTGCAGGCAGTCCCTAGTATGCTGTAGTTTATGTTGGGCCTCCTAGCTATTGCTTGCTGTGTTGCCCCACCCCTCAGTTGCACTTCTTTTGCATGTCTTAAAGGTTTAAGACTTCCTGTGTCCTTCAACTGAAGAGAAAGAAAACAATATTTTTGTACTCATTGCAAAATCCTTTCTTGAAGTCACAGCCAAAGCTTTTTTTGTTTGCTAGTGTCAAATCCTCCTATATTCAGCAGTATAACCCAAATGTTTAAGACTTCCTGTGTTCCTCAATGAACTCCAAGAAACAATTTCACTGCAAGTACAAAAATGCAACCCTTCTGGAAAAAGCCAAAATTACCAGTTTGGAACCATCACCTGTAAAATTTAGGACCTAATATTTTTCATACCTCAGCTGAGGCGATGGGGTCAGTACTTCTGGGGTTAGCAGTACAGTGTCCAGAGTCTGTGATGTGGTAAGAATGTCATTAATAGTATGAGCCTGGGCAGGGACACACTCTTCAGATGTCTCTTCATCCACCGTGAACTCTGTGTCCTTCTCCTCGTCACCTTGGGACTCAGAGAGGGCTGATGAGTACATAGATTCCCCAAGAGGTTTGCTGGTGTCAAAGCACTCAGGCAGAATGATGATGTAATCTTCACAGGAGTCACAGGAAGCCTGGCTTGCTACTTCATCTCTGTGATTCTCTTCTGGGATCTGTGGCTCCACCTCATACAGATCATCTGGTTTGATGTCAGTCATTGCTAGGACAAGGAAACAAACAGTTAAATGTGCAATGAGATGATTTTTTTTAATCAAATGTTCAGATAAACTCAACAAAGCATTTGTTTCATAAGTGGTCTGCAACACAATGTATATATTAAGCCTGCACCAGTTTCAAACATGCACTGTATTTTTCGCTCCATAGGGCACAACTGACCATAAGACGCACCTAGGGAGGGTAGGGTTCTGTGTAGTTCCTGACAGCTGACACAGCGCCACGGTCTCAGTGATCACACAGAGCAGACGAAGAACGCACGTTCTTCGTCTGCTCTACGTGAGCTCCTATGCCGCTTTGTGTGGGGTCTGCCTTGTACCATTCATTCAGTGATTACCATGTGAGTAGTATTTTATGTCAGCTTGTATATTCATTGATTAATAAACTGATTTACACGAGGACGAGCGTTGTCTGTTTGTCTTGCAAAGATTGTATTGGTTTTAGGTGACAGACCAACACAATAACAAAAGTTCCATCAATATTCACATATTACACAGAGTCATAAGATCATAGAGGTAAAAGAAAAAAAGGAGGGGAGAGAGAGAGATATGTGTATAGCAAAAGGTGAATGCAGTGCGAAATCCTCTTCAGCAAGCTGCACGGTAGTGACATCACCAAACCTCATTACAAATCTCATGAGACGAACAGCCAGAGGCAGCAGTGCCTAAGATCTCACACTGCAAATATACAGCTATGAAAATGTGGGGGCAGGAGTGCTTAAGCATGCCAACATACCAGAAAGCGCACTGTAATTTGTCAGGAGGAATTCAAGACAAGATACATTTTCAGGGTACTACCTAGGCGTAGTTAAGATTTCTAGATGTTCTAGTTTTTATTACATAGCAAATCTTCACTTGTTGAGTCCACTTAAGAACCGAAGCTAGGCATGGACTGCTAATCATATTAGGCTTCCCATTCTTCAAACCCACCTGCATAGTATACCACCTTACCTGTATTGGTTGTCTTATTCAGATTTTGTGCATCTGTGTCTGTGGACTGTTGTGACACTTGCCTACAGACTACAGAGAAGGACTTTTGAATGATATCCTCATCCGACTTTTTACTATAGGAGAAACTTGACTGTGGTGATGACTGCTTGGAACCTACAGATAAGAAATGATATTCATTAACATGCTGAGAAAACTCGAGGAAGCCACAGGATACGGATCCACTGGAAAATGCTTTTAATTGCGTTTGCATGATCACTGCCAGTATAAAGTTAATGGAAATGCAGTATTTTAATAACAAATAATTCTAAAGATCAATTTCCACTGTAGCTGTAATTAAACACGTGCTTTGCTACTGGTGCACTTCAGGTGTGTGCGCATTTTGCTTCTGGTTTGCTCTGAAAACAAAAAGCAATTGTTTGCTGGAAACTAGGCAGAACAATTTGCCGGCCGCATTTTGCTGCTCCACATCCCACCGAACGGCACAGACAAAAAAATGGAATAATAACTACAATGATGCTGATTTTTCACCACAGGCAAACCTTAAAGGGGAACTATGGGGCAACCTTTTTATCCCCATAGCATATGTCTTCCTGTGACCCTGAGGAGAACGGTGCCCTCCAGTGACCCAAAATGCACTATATAGCGGGCTATTTTAGTCAGTGCTGGGGAAACTGAGGGGGGAAGTTTTTCGCTCACCCCATAATTCCCCTTTATCAGTAGTAACTGTCCCTAATGCTGGCCACACACTGATAGATTTTCATAGAACGGTTCAGTAAAAAAAAAAAATCAGAACATTTGACAATGCCATCAGAGACTTGAGGAATATTGTTCGAAATTTCATTTAGTTTTAATGTAGTTTCCTGAATGAAAACCCATATTTACGGTTAAACCCATTTACTGACCTCAATAGCCCAATATCACCGCTCCTTCACAACAGCACCAGAAAGAATGGTGTGTGCACATCAGCCGAGCCCGTCTAGCTCCAGCATCAGCAGTTACTTTGCTGAAAAGTTTAATGTAGCACACAGGTACACATTGTCCCGCCAAAGTGTACCTGTGTCAGAGTGAAGAGGGTCCACGGTTTAATGATGAGTACCTGTGTACTACAATAAACGTTTCAGCAAAGCTTGCGATGTGTGACCGGACTTTTTTCTGTGAGTAACAGTTCAAGGAGAATGTTTCATCTTGCTGCTTTGATTTTGTTTTCATCACTATGATCGGAATCAATAGTTAATTTGACCATATTGTCTATTAGCAAATCGAACAAATCTGAAACTTAATTTTTTTAAATGAAATTCTAAGGAAATTCTTTTGGATTGGTCTCGTTTTCCCTTTTGGGTTAAATGTTTAACTATTGAATCACTATTCAATCTATCATGTTATACTAAAAAGGGAATCTGTTCTGGGAGAAATATGTAGAATTACATGCCTGATCTCTCCTTCTGAAACTGCTAGTTGTCTGGTTGTCATGCTAATCTAATGGATTTAGAAATGGAAGTTACTAAACTGGATCAAGTATCCAGATCGGAGTTCAGACATGATTATTACAGAAGAGCCTCCAGGAGCTTTCGCCCTAATGTGCTAGCATGCATAGTTGCGCATTTTGGCACTCTTACATTTTAATGTCCCCCTGTCCAGTGCTGCGAACAGCCACCAGTGTTCCCATCTTTTGGATTGAAAACACGAAGCGCACAGCTCACCCCTATCATGCGTCCCCGCAGTCCAGTGCATGGATGACTCTCCTCTGGAGTAATGGGCTCAAAAACTGTGGAACCAGCACACGATGATCTTCCAAAGAAAAACAAACTTTATTCCACATGCATCTGGACAAAGCACAACCACTGATACGATTCTGCCTTACTCGGCCTTAGTCATAGCTCATGTTCCCATCTTTTCTGGGTTTAGGAGTGCACGGCTGTCAGTGTTCAATTTGTGAAAAACTGCTAGCAGGCAGGGGAAAGATTTTGTGGCAGAAGAGATACAGATTTATCTTCTACCCTAAATAGTCTTTCAGGTTTAGTTACGCTTTAAAAGGATCAGCATGACAATCAAGGAACTATTATTTTCAGAATGATGCAGACTACATATTTTCTCTGCACAGGTTTCCTTGAAGCTTAAAGTGAAACTCCAGTTTTGATGAGAAAATAAATCAGCCCCCTCCAGGTTAATTATATACAGAAGGATTTTGACAAACATTTTAGCCTTTCTCTGACTTACTATTTCATTTCAGATGGAGTTCTAAATGAGAAGATCTGCCTTTGTTATAGTGACCTGAGAAATCTCAGTGTAGTAAAAACAAAAAATCTGCAGTGGCTGCATTTCTCTAAGCAAGGATAAGCCTTATAAAGTATAAACGCTCATTATATAGTATATATTGCCAAAATTAAAAACTCCTATTACAGGGGATGCTTGCAATTTGACTTAGCTCATTGCAGGCGTCTAGGAAAAGATTTTTTGCCGTGTTCTATACACATGCAGTGTACAGAATGCCCGCACGTTTCCACATTGCAAAGAAATAACAATATTAATATTTTGACATTTTTCAAAAATGAGTGACTGCTGGTTAAGATGGGACATGTGTTCTATTTATAATACTCCAATACAAAGCGACTACCCTTGGTATAATATTTTCCCTACGATGCCAAACATATAATATAAAAC
>NW_017306458.1:596458-621192 GCF_000935625.1 Nanorana parkeri
TTCATAAAAAAAATTAAAATATATATAAATACAATTAAAAAAATAAATAAAAATAAAATATTTGAAGTTTGTATTGTTCACAGTATATGAAAGTCACTTGATTCATTTAGTTATAAATACAGAGGGGGATTTAGCGCCGCAAAATCTCTTTCTAATCTCCTAGGTATTTTATAAGGTTGCTGAAAAATGTGGTATGGAGTAACCTTGCAGAGACTAACAGAGTGAGGCGAGTAAAAACCGCACTTTTATAAATAAGCTCCTTACTGTGTTCACCGAGTGCTTTTATACCAGAAATAAAATTAGCAAAGAAATTAAAAGTAGAAATGATATAAAAGAAATGTAATAGGATTTGTATTTGTTCTTATTGTTATGTATACGATATATACATACATACATACATACATACACACTATGTGAACAACTTGATGTTTTATCTTAATCAAAAATGGTTTTAACTTATAAACTGGCTGTGCAATCTTTGAGCAAGGATTGATTTACTTATTCTTTCACGCAGTGATAGTGGTTTACTACAAATAGAATGATTTTACTCACTAGGAGGAGAATTCTTCCTTTGAGGTGGATTGTAGTCTGGAGCTGCGTCTAGAGTCAAACTCCTCATAACCGTTTCACATACAAACTGAGTCCCACTGATGTCCTCTTCTGCTTCTTCCTGAGTGGTGCTACCCTCCACATCTTCCTTGGACTTTTTCACTGTTTGGGTAAATATATTTTTGTAAGGTAATACAGAAGATAAACTCACGCTGACTGGTTATCTTAAAAAAAAAGAACTGAAGTGATTTTAAAAAATGCTGAAAGGTAGATTTTTTATGACTTAAGAGATTCGGCCATAAATGTTTCTCCCCGGCAGTCAAGATTTTTTTTCTAAGTATACACTGAGCCACACATGTGCATTTTAGTGTACTGTCCTGGCATGATTTTCTACTGGGATGAAGTTGCATGTACGGGAGTTACTCCATCCTCACTTGTCCAATCAAGAAGGCTTAAAGAAGAAGTATCATTTTTAACCCCCTCCGGGGATCTAGTGCACAATGCACTTGGTCCCCTTTCAATCCGTACGGTCATTGTTAAGCAGCGGGGTCAGACAGCTTGCACTCCACCCATGGCTTGGCTTTCAAGCATGCTGCTAGCAAGGCCTCAGGTATGCAGAAAAGAAAAGGGAACATAATGGAGTTACGCCAAAGCAATATTAATATATAGTATACCAGTCCCCGGGGTTTCAACAAAACTATTCGAAAAATGGATTGTCCTCAAATTATAGAAATCCCTAGTTCGGAGCTGTGTCAGTAAACAGGTAAAAAGATATATAATTTATATATCTTTGGTGAGTGAGCTTTGGTGAGTGTCAAGGGAAGTTGTTAGCACACGTTACCTTGACGCGTTTCCTCCCCACACAGGGGCTTCCTCAGAGGGGCGTGTGCTTTGAGTCTTGCATGGATGCATTAAATAGCCGATTAATGAGCTAATTAATCGGCTATTTAATGCATCCATGCAAGACTCAAAGCACACGCCCCTCTGAGGAAGCCCCTGTGTGGGGAGGAAACGCGTCAGGGTAACGTGTGCTTACAACTTTCCTGGACACTCACCAAAGCTCATCCCGCACATTAGTCTCGGCAGAAGCAGAAGCTGGGCTTCTAAGTGCGGAGGCGGAGCGCAGCCAGCTGGGATATGGTCTGAGTCTAGCTGCATCGGATGTCACATCAACCCAGCAGAGATTGAGAGAAAAAACGACCGGACGACAGTTTGCGCTATTTACACAGCCTGTGGATCCAATACGGCACCTGGAAACTTCTCACGGTCGAGACTCCTGCACCTGCATCTACCTTTCAGCTTTGTTACTGTGCGGCCGCACACACATATATGGAAGTGCTTTTGGGATAGCTCTCAAATTTGAAATTCAAGCCCGAGGGCTAGTGAGAGTCCCAAGCAAGGGAAAAAAGGGATGGGCGCTTCAATCTTTCAGCCCTATTAACATATCCCTATCTCTGGATCCTAACTACTACTACTGGATACGCTTATTGAAGCAAATTAAATCATTCAGCGCTGTGGGACTCTAGCAGGCCTGTCTCTCCCAGAGCTCCCTGAGCTACATGAGCTGTGAGTAACTTGGAATACTTTGTATCCGTACATGAATTACATTGTATGTATCTGCTCTAATCTTTCATGCCACATCAGTTGGTCTGCAGATCATCCATGATTCTTTAACCACTGTTTATCCAAGGGAAGTTTTTTAATTGTTTTTAAATGTTTTGTTGTGGATGTATTGTTAAAGTTTTTTCTACGATTAAATATTCAATTTGATAAATTATATATCTTTTTACCTGTTTACTGACACAGCTCCGAACTAGGGATTTCTATAATTTGGGGACAATCCATTTTTCAAGGCCTCAGGTACTTACAAATCCAGGCAGCTGGTGCTGATGAGGGCCAGAAGAAGGTAACCAGGTCACTGTAGGCAAGCAGTAGGAGCAGACAGGAGCTCTCTCTGGTGCTTTTAAAAGCAGGAGTAGCACCGGGATGGTGCTCACTCTATGGTGACTGGCAGGAAAGAGTACAGAGCACACATGTGCAACAATTAACCTAGCAGATTAAAGAAATCCATGTCTCAGAGTTACCCATTTCTGCGGTAAAAGTGGATGTATTGGGAAATTAGAAAGGCACTCAGCGGTGCAAATATTTAGGTAGCTCCCGATGTTTTAGTCCGGCCCAGCCTTACTCACAAAGTGAATCTCCAGAGACAGGTTCAAACCTGTGCCTGGACGTGGAAAGTGCTCTGTAATTAACACAGAATACGCAGGTCTAGAAACTGCCACAATGCAGAGCCCATGGCCCAAAGGTCAAAGTTCAGGCTAGCCCTGCAATGTCCAGTGCAGTGGGGTCCACAGGAAATGCAGATCTTGATAGTTGCTATATAGACACCAGCTCAAGCAGTGATATAGTGAGCAATATTGAAGAAGAATGCAATAAAAAAGAAAAAAGGCAAGCAAAATTTGGTTAGATTTTTCTCAGCAGAACTGAAGAAAAGATGACCATTGCCACTAGCTAAATACTCATACGTGCTGGATAGAGGAGGGGTTATATGGAGGGGCTGTCTCTCAATGGACAAAAAAGAAATGGGCATTTAAATAAAAAAATTACTTTAGATAAAATTGGCGGGCTAAACATTCTCACTTTTTATTAAATTGGTCCTGTTAACATGGAGCGCTGACAAAAGTATTAGTTTAACCAAATGTCTAAGTATTCCACTTAAAGGTACCTTCTTAGTTGACCTCCTATGCAAATTTAAAACAAAAGGGTCTGTAAGTTTAGGGTTAACTCCACCCCAAACCCAGAACTGATATTTCAGTAAACCATCAGCTTCTTATATCCCTCGGAGACTCTAATGGAGAGATGTGCCTGCATTAGTTTTAGTCTCTTCCCACAGCAAGCAGCCCATAAGGAAAGTCACAGTTGCACCCCATTGACCTGGAATTGTTAAGCCCTGGGCTAACCAAGTGTTTAAACACAACACCTTTATTTGACTCTATACCAATTGAGCAGTAAAATACAAAGCGAAACCCCTTAACTTTAACCAACTTAGATTATTACACATACTGTACAACAACATCGGAACATTCTGAATTTTCGGTACCTATGCTAAACCTGGCATGCAATAGCCACATTTAAAAAGGTGGATATGGTTATTCTTTAGAATTATTTTACCCCCAGGTAACAAAAAGGTGAATTAGTCATGTGCCCATACATAAGCAGATTATTGGCATATTAGTTCTGGCACAACTCTTCGTGGCTGATAACAGGTCCTTGAAAGGATCATGCATCAAGGTTTATAAATCATGTAAACTGCAAATGATATCTTAATGACTTACTCACCAGCACCATCACTCTCCTCTTTTATTTGGCCCAATCCTGGCTTCTCAATTAAAGGTCCATCATGTGGCAGAGGAGACATACAGGGTGTCATATCTACAGAGAAACATACTATTAAGGTATATCCCATGAAAAAAAAGTTAAACTGTTACAATTCACATACTTACAGAGTAAGTTGACAGTTTGTAGAGACTCACCTACAGGTGTATTGTGAGGAACACGCTCCAGTTCTTGGACAATATTTATATCCAGCAATTCAAATGACAACAAATCCTGAACAGAGGAACAGAGATAAATGAACTGCTTATGAAGTCAACTTTATCAAATACATTTAGGTACCTATTTCCAGGTTTAAAAACACATTTTGGCTTTGTAAAGCACATGTTTTGCTTCAGCTTTGCATGTGGTTTGCATGATGGAGCAGTGAAAACCGAGTGTATTGATCATTTCCATGGAAACTGTCTGCCCACTCCTGCCTTTAACACATCGCTAATGATCCCTCTGATCAAGAGTGACATTCAGCAGACGGGATGGTATGGGACAAATCCTAGTTTTCTAAGATAAAACAGATTTGTATTACAGATTGTTGGCGGCAGATGCTTGTAATACACCTCTGTTGTAGTTTAATTATCTTTTGGTGATGACAAGTTTCCTTACAATGCAACTGAAGAACGCTGTTTAAGGAAATTACATTATCTGCTGTAATGTCTTAATAATATAATCTTACATAATGCACAAAGTAAATCCATGAACAATAGCCCTATCTCTAAATATTGCAGTGAAGAGTTCACTTTTCAGAAACATTTTTTTGTATTTTATTCTCAAATAATCCAGCTTCCGTGCACACACAATCTCATACTGAAAAAAACCCACATTCATGGGTTCCATAGCAGATTCTACATGATCATATGCACAATCTTTTCAATAAAATAAAAAAAAAAAAAACTTCTAGGAGTTGTCACCACCATATATCATTCTCATTACAATGTGAATAAAACGCCAATAGTGTCAAACTTACAATGTAATAAAAGCTTAAAAGCATCACATATAATCAACTCACATGCTCCTACAGCATGCCAGCACTATACAGAAAAGCATCAAATTTCATTAAATATCCCACTCGTTTAGTGGTAAGTTACTATGGGGTTTCACCTATCTGTTCAAAATGCCTCATAGGGGGTACTGTTGTGCTTCGAAATAAAGGAGATGGAATGATTCATAGGAGGTGCTGTGCACTAAGGTGTATAAATGTTACTTTCACTGCTAACCCCACCACCCTGTCCAATACTCCCTCCTGCCTTTGTATTTTGTACGTTACTTAAAGGAGAACTATGGGGTTAGGGCTTTTCCCCATAGTTCTCCTTTGGGTAACGGGATGACACAAACTAGCATCCTCCCGTCACCCTAAGCTCAGTTTACCGCGAGCTACGGCTCGCGGTATACTGAGACGCCGCAGTATACCGCAAGCTACAGCTTGCGGTATACTGAGACGCCGCAGCTGAAGTGAATCCCGACAATTATGTCTGGATCCGCCCAGCTGCATGAGTGACAGCTGGCTCTGCCTATCTAGAGGCAGAGCCAGCTGTACCTGCCCCCTACCCCCGTCCGTTCCGCCTGTCAGCGCTGGAGGATCGGAACGGGGAGGGGGGAATCCAGCCCCTCCCCTGTCACGGCAGAGAGCCGTGACAGGATCGAGAAGTGAGCGAACGCCGGTATGTGTTCGCTCACTTCCCGATCTACTGAGCCGACCTGTGACACTCTCATTGTCACAGGTCGGCTAGAACTATGAGGTGAGTGAAAAGCACTCACCTCATAGTTCTCCTTTAATCTGTACTGAAACTTGCACCCTTTACGTTACACACTCCAGACCCTGCACCCTTTATGTTACACACTGCTGATCCCTGCACCCTGTATGTTACACACTCCAGACCCCTGCACCCTGCATGTTACACTCTCCAGACCCTGCATGTTACCCTCTCCAGACCCCTGCACCCTGCATGTTACACTCTCCAGACCCTGCATGTTACCCTCTCCAGACCCCTGCACCCTGCATGTTACACTCTCCAGACCCTGCATGTTACCCTCTCCAGACCCCTGCACCCTGCATGTTACACTCTCCAGACCCTGCATGTTACCCTCTCCAGACCCCTGCACCCTGCATGTTACACTCTCCAGACCCTGCATGTTACCCTCTCCAGACCCCTGCACCCTGCATGTTACACTCTCCAGACCCTGCATGTTACCCTCTCCAGACCCCTGCACCCTGCATGTTACACTCTCCAGACCCTGCATGTTACCCTCTCCAGACCCCTGCACCCTGCATGTTACACTCTCCAGACCCTGCATGTTACCCTCTCCAGACCCCTGCACCCTGCATGTTACACTCTCCAGACCCTGCATGTTACCCTCTCCAGACCCCTGCACCCTGCATGTTACACTCTCCAGACCCTGCATGTTACCCTCTCCAGACCCCTGCACCCTGCATGTTACACTCTCCAGACCCTGCATGTTACCCTCTCCAGACCCCTGCACCCTGCATGTTACACTCTCCAGACCCTGCATGTTACCCTCTCCAGACCCCTGCACCCTGCATGTTACACTCTCCAGACCCTGCATGTTACCCTCTCCAGACCCCTGCACCCTGCATGTTACACTCTCCAGACCCTGCATGTTACCCTCTCCAGACCCCTGCACCCTGCATGTTACACTCTCCAGACCCTGCATGTTACCCTCTCCAGACCCCTGCACCCTGCATGTTACACTCTCCAGACCCTGCATGTTACCCTCTCCAGACCCCTGCACCCTGCATGTTACACTCTCCAGACCCTGCATGTTACCCTCTCCAGACCCCTGCACCCTGCATGTTACACTCTCCAGACCCTGCATGTTACCCTCTCCAGACCCCTGCACCCTGCATGTTACACTCTCCAGACCCTGCATGTTACCCTCTCCAGACCCCTGCACCCTGCATGTTACACTCTCCAGACCCTGCATGTTACCCTCTCCAGACCCCTGCACCCTGCATGTTACACTCTCCAGACCCTGCATGTTACCCTCTCCAGACCCCTGCACCCTGCATGTTACACTCTCCAGACCCTGCATGTTACCCTCTCCAGACCCCTGCACCCTGCATGTTACACTCTCCAGACCCTGCATGTTACCCTCTCCAGACCCCTGCACCCTGCATGTTACACTCTCCAGACCCTGCATGTTACCCTCTCCAGACCCCTGCACCCTGCATGTTACACTCTCCAGACCCTGCATGTTACCCTCTCCAGACCCCTGCACCCTGCATGTTACACTCTCCAGACCCTGCATGTTACCCTCTCCAGACCCCTGCACCCTGCATGTTACACTCTCCAGACCCTGCATGTTACCCTCTCCAGACCCCTGCACCCTGCATGTTACACTCTCCAGACCCTGCATGTTACCCTCTCCAGACCCCTGCACCCTGCATGTTACACTCTCCAGACCCTGCATGTTACCCTCTCCAGACCCCTGCACCCTGCATGTTACACTCTCCAGACCCTGCATGTTACCCTCTCCAGACCCCTGCACCCTGCATGTTACACTCTCCAGACCCTGCATGTTACCCTCTCCAGACCCCTGCACCCTGTATGTTACACACTCCTGATCCCTGCACCCTGTATGTTACACACTCTCCAGGCCCTGCACCCTGTATGTTACACTCTCCAGACCCTGCACCCTGCATGTTACACTCTCCAGACCCCTGCACCCTGTATGTTACACACTCCTGATGGCACAGGCATATTCCAAGATGACAATGCCAGGATTCATCGGGCTCAAATTGTGAAAGAATGGTTCATGGAGCATGAGACATCATTTTCACACATGGATTGCTGGAGAAGACTTTACACAGTGGTCCGACTCTCCCATCATTACTATAAGATTTTGGTGAAAAAATGAATGCAACTCTGGACGGAAATAAATGTTGTGACATTGCATAAGCCTATTGAAATGATGCCACGGCGAATGCGTGCCCTTGTCAAAGCTAAAGGCAGTCGAATAAAATAGTAGAGTGTATGACTTTTTTTGGCCAGACAGTGGATTGTCTAAGTTTTTTCAAATCTTCCTTACTTATTAATGGGGCCTTGCTAGATTATCTCCTTAGAAGAAAAAAAAAACAAAAACAAAAAAAAACTACACCCTGGTGATCTTTGACCTCCTTCATGCTCAGGTGGATCTTCACCCCACCAGGGATACCTACCCGTTTTAAGCTTTCATTAAATTGAAAGTATCATCAACATTTTATTTAATATTTTACTGGGAATGATAAATGGCGAAGAGAAATCTGGAAGGTTTTATATTGAAAAAGGAGTTTATAAATCAGAAGAATCTACTATGTTATGCAGGAGTGATAGATGGTAATATAAAGGGTGAGTGTGTTTTCACTTTGAGGTGGAGGGATTGTGTGTGCACTGGAGTTGGATATCTGAAAAGAAAATATGAAGATTTCTCTGTGAAGTGGGCTTCTCACTGATGTTTGGAGATGGGGATGGGGATATAGTTCAGTGATTCACTCTGTGGGTTACGAAGGATTAGACATTAAAGGGGCAATTAGAAAGGTTATTCTTATAACTGGGAGTGCTACAAAGTTATTGATATATATGTAAACTTTATTGTTTATCGTGAAGAGGCAGCCGGGTTGTGCCACAAGTATAAGAAAGCATTAGCAGCACAAACATAGTAGATTTAATATAGTATCTGCTGTGCACACTTATCTTTTAGTACTGTGTTTTTGTATAATGTTCCTGGAGTTAGGTACATTAGATCAAAGGTCGTTGGTCATGTTGCACTAGATGTCTGTTGTGCGTTATACTGAACACATTAGAAGGTCACGATACCACATACCTATGTCGTTCAATGTAGACCTAATGCATACAAATTGTGCTAAAAGGAAACGTTTTTTTGTTGCCCACAGAACCGGCTTCTTACTGCCAGTTTTCCAGTTCAGAGTTAAATTAAATTAAGCAATCTGAACGGTTGCTTTTCTTTGAAACCCTTTTTATATGACACCCTATGTAATTATTTAAAAGGCAGAAGACACTTATTTCACTCATTTACATAGCATGTACATTTTACCCGTATGGGCCATGTCTGTGCAACACTCATTCTTCAAGAGTCCTCTACTTATGGTTAGTGGGACAATTTTATATTGAAGCCATTACACCAAAGGCTAATGGATACCCAATGTAGTTATCCCCACAAAATCAGTTAAAAGCACAACTGAAGATTAAAAAAAGATTTCAGAGAATGTTTTCTGCTCAAATTTCCTGAATAAAAATGATTTGGCACTTAAAACTGTTTTGTGAGTTTAATACAAGCATTTAGGTATCACATTATATGCTGACATGAACAAGGATGATGGGAAATGTAGTCCCAACACAGTCAGTCATGTGACAGGTCTGTTACAAGTCCAATGCACCCTCCCACTGAGAGACAGATGGATGGGGTATGATTTGAAAACAAGTCTGTAGGACACACATATTCCTAATGGTCCATAATAAATTGCTAAAAACAAAAGCTGAGAGTTTGAGAATGGCAGTTACTTATAGGGATTGAACCCTTGACTGCTAGACCACAGTGCCTCTCTGCTGACCAGCACAACATGTTCTCTCTGAAAAAAATCTAACTTCCAAGGAAGGGGCATTCAACAGAGGCCTCAGCAAATGTGATCTGGGATGGTGATAAGAGGACCATATATAAACAGGTTGTGCTATGCAGACCATATGGTGAATCAGGCAGATTTAGGCTGGATTCCCACCAGCAGCTGCACTACAACATGTGTGTTAGCAGTCACAGTGTTGATCCCGATGCAATGCACTGTATTTTTTTTTTGGCTATAACTTTAATGAAATGTTATTAAGTTCTATGGGCACAGCACGGTGCAATGCGCTTGTACTGCATTGTGGTCTGCTGTCCACTGCCCATCTGTGACCATGCAAATTGTCTGGTCTTGCATTGGGGCTGCCCTGTAAAAAACAGCCAGCGCAGCCCCAACATATTTGGTGTGAATCAGCCCTTAAAAATTGAACCTTTTAAAGTTAGTTTTAGTTTCCCAAATTTTAGGAGGTGGACAGGAGTATAAAAAGCAAGAAAAAAGCACTTAGCAGAAAAAGGCATGTCTGCATTGGAAGTGAACTAATGGCATGCATCTGCAGTCTTCAGGAAAGTTCATACAGTCATAATATCCTGACATTACAAGATACAACTTAGAGCTGCTGCTGCTGGTCATATGACCCTGTCAGCTTCTGCTCACGTGAAATCCATAGGGCGATTTTCCCCCAGATATTTGTACGTTTTTGTGGCCTTTCACACTCCTACCCTTCCTCTTTAATGCAGTTTATTTCTGTGACCAAAGCTATTATTTCTAATTGTTTCCTCCATTTACCCTCACCGATGCAACGTGTTGAAACATGACAAAATAGTAAATATACTGAGGAGAATTGATCAAAACTGGAGCAGCCGGAATCTGGAGCAGTCACCCATTGCAACCAATCAGCTTCTCTCATCAGTTTGTTCAGTTAAGCTTTGAAAATTAAAGAGAGAAGCTGATTGGTTACTATGGGCAATGGCTCCAGATTTGATAAATGTCCCCTTACTGTTTTCCTCAATGTACTACCTCAGTGATTTATTATGAGCACTGAGCAAATGTAAGCAATAGGAAGAAAAGAGTAAATCAGAGTGGACCAATGTAAGTTACAATAAGGAGGGGTAAGAATATTGTGATATTTTATGTACACCAGAAAATAAAATGTAAATAACAAATATGAAGCTTACCTGAGCAGTAAGAAGATCAACAGAAGGGATGTATATTTCCCTGTCACCGTGTGTGCTGCTCAAGTGACTGGAAGTTGTGGTTAGGGACTCGTTATCTGGACATCCTGTGATCTGGGGAGCACTGTATTCCTCCTGCCCATTACAAATAATTATATAGGATCAAATGATTAAATATTATAAACATTATACTGGCATCACATTCCAATAAATATCACATTTTAAATCAGATAACCACTGCATCTCCATCCTCATGGAGTGCTTCCTGCACTCACCTCTTCCTGATCTTTCGGTCTACTGATCTTGATGGAAGATATCTCTTTCTCCAGATCATCAAGGTTATCAGTACAAGGAAGAGAATCCACTGTGATGCTACACCAGATCCGAGGTCCAAACTGTTCGCACTTATGTGCAAGCCTCCAGTGTGAGGTGTAGGTTCCCTCCAGTGCTGGTGCTACGAATTCAACTGACAGAACACCCACTTGACCAGGAAGCAAGGATGGTACAGGAGCATCTTTTCGGGATGAGGATGCTAATGTCAGATTCCCCCACATGAAATTTAACTGGAGAAGGAGGAATGCACAAATGAGGTCATGAGTAACAAAACAGCTGACAGGCGTATAAAGCTATTGGGTAGGCCAGAGCATTATGATTTGTATGAAATAATGATATTAAGGGGGAGATGTTTAATGAGACTGTATATTTATGGCAAAAAATAAATAAATCTATGGGCAATTTTGAACTATGGCAACCAATAAAATCCTAAATATAAAACTGTATAATTGGCTTATTCATCTTGTTTAGCCATGCAAGAATAACATCTAGTTTGCATGTCTTAAAGACGTTTTTTATTATGTTTTGACAGGAAAAGATTTCCAGGCAAGTAGTTGGAACATCAAGCCATCGGTCATGTCCTCCAGAATTTCACAGAAACACGGTAATGCTTACACAGCATATTAAAGAGTATGGAAACCCAATTTATTCTGAGACACAGCAGAGAAGGATCAGACCAGAATTTGGATGAGTTGGGTGCGGATAAATCTTTCAATGGATATACCAGTCCAAGTAACAGCTGCCTAAGAGAGGAATCCCCTTCCTTTGTAGGGATTTTTTTCTCTTACTTTCTGCAGCGGGGGCGACTAGCAAGATACTGAAGCTTGGCCCAGCGGGAGATTCCTCTAGCCACACAGTTTAGCGTAGATGGAGGAATCTGTTGCACTTTTTCCATCTGACCATAGAACATCTATAGGTGTGTAGCCAGCTTTAGACAGTAGGTCACCCGCTGCGCTCTGTGGTTTCATCCACCAACTGCATGACAAATCAGTCAGCAGGTGAATCCACAGCACAGCAGGGAACGCTCTGACACCGGAAAGTGTCGGACAACGGTGGCACCCTTAACTTGGGAAAAGTCCAAAGACAGGAAAAGAAAACAATATATACAGTAAATGGTCTTGCGATTGATGTACATATTTATTATCTGTATACCACCAGTACAGGGGGATGGGTGGTCTGGATGTCCTACAAGATGGTCAATGTATATACATTTGTTAGCAGACAACCAATTAAGGTGAACCTGTCACTAAGATAAAACATTTGAGCCCAAAGCACCTAGTTAAAAAAGCTGGAATTACACGCTATCATTGAAATGACATGAGATTGACTTTGCTAGGTGCTTATCCCATGTTCCCTGTCTAATCTTTGGGAACTTTCCTGAAATGCCTTGTGTATGATCTGTACGACTATTATCTGTATTGTTTGTTTTTCTATAATATTGAAATAGCCATAAAGAATTTATTTAAAAAAAAGCTGGAATACGTACTTGACTTTGCTGCTGTGTATGTTATATCTTTGGTGAGCCCTGCATGCTCAGTGCTATGTGTGCTGTGTATGGGCCTACCCTTATCCCCTTTACTTTCTGGGGCTGCAATAACTCACACAGGAAATCTTTCTTTCAGAATAATGCTAACAGATGGGAAATGCATTTTACCTTTGTGTCCATGTTCCATTTCACATTCCCGGTGTTCCTCATCCTCCAGTGTTTGATGAACCTGGTTCCAGGCTGCAGATGAGTCCCATCAGGCAAATTCTCATCCACAAACACAGCACTAAGTGTAGGGATGAATTGGGGGCAAGGTTCCATGGGAATTCTACAAAAAGGAAGATTAAAATAAACCTGTCAGTAGCACAAAGGTAGTAAAATGACCCCTCGAGCATCTTGGGTGTATCCCAGACTGATGTAACATAACAGTTTCTGCACTTCCTGGAAATAATACAAGTTGGCTCACCCTTTCTCCTTTGCTCTTATTGGGCAGAAAGACTGGCCATCAGAGTGATGGTCAACTAGGAATATGTGGAAGATGAGCTGGCTAGTTCTCAGACCTACTATGAAGTGTAAAAAATGTATGGGATCCAGAAAGGTAAATATTTAGTACAAAGTTACTCTTTAGGTATCAACGTTGGGAGGCTATGGGCATTTCTGAGATGAGAGGTAAAGCACATGGCTCATGCTGCTTGAAACTTTCTGCCAATAGCTCAGTTTTTTATTTACTCACACGTTAAGTCTAAAGGGCAACTTCACTTTTTAGTAAACTTCAATAAAAGTTAATCTGTCGCTTTAATTATAACTATGCAAAAATGTGGACACTCTGACATTTTTCAGAGAAAATAATGGGTACCTATCTATAATGAGTTTATACAAGTGTGTCATTTTTAAAAAAAAAACCCAGTCTAATAGTGCTCCCATATACGGGTGAAGCCCCTTCAAGGCCATGACTATCATTACTTCTATTTTTGTTTATTCTGCTTAAAGAACAATGCATTGCCAGTGAGTGACATCTTTAATTGGCTTTGTATTTCTTCCTACTGAGGTGAGTCCTTGAGATGTACTGTCAGAGAAGCCTGCATGTGTTTCAGCAATACCACAAATCAGAAATGTCAGTTTTGAAAAGACTGATCACTGTGATCAATAAGGACTTTCAGTATACAGTATTAGGCAAGTTATTGTCTAAACAGGAAATATATCACTAAAGAGCCAGTTTAGTTCTTACACAAGAGGATTGTTTGGAGAGTCCTCTGCTGGTGGGTTTGGGGAGTCTAAGGAATGCCAACGATGGACACTACGATGGAGTTTCAGTTGCTTCTCCAACTCCTTCATCTCTGCTTTGCGCTGTCTTTTCTCTGCTCGCAGGCGTTGCTTCTCTGCTTTCAGGAATGTCTTGTGCATTTGTTTCTGTAATCTGTGACAGAAAATGATTTTATACCGACTGCACGTGAACACCTAACTGCATTGTTAAACTAGTCAAAAGACAAACTTGACATACTTGACATGATCCATGCAGAAGGTAAGAGGAGGATGCGGTTCTTCTGCACTGGGTTCCAATGGTCTCCTCATTTTTAAAAACAGGTGGTTGGGATCATGGTCACATCCGCCAGCCTCACAGGGTTCACAGATGCTGAATGATGGGCAAGTGCTGTTAAGGAGTAAATGGTAACATTAATATATTTATTTATTTAACTCAAAAAAAACCAATGATGTCTGTATGTGGATGGTAACAGAAATCTCCATAAATCTAACAAAACAAAGATTATAGTGCAAAACCAGCTCTTTTTTTGTTTTGGAATGGTAAAATTCCGTGTTTTAAATTGTTTTTACATCTGCACTCCATTGGAGAAATTTCCTTTCACATCCTCTCCTGGATGGAGATGCAACAGGAAGTGGTAGAGGAAGTATCTCTAAAGTGAGGAGAATTCAGCTGTCACCGGAACAGGTGTGCTCATTGAAAGATTTACCCTCACTTCTTGACAATTGCAACATTTTTTTTTTGTTTCAGTGACAATGGTCACCAGGACAAATAGTGACACTCCGGTGAAGACTCAGAAGTAGGGACAACAATACAAACTTGACAAGAGTTCTAACTAGGGATACACCGATACCAATACTAGTATCGGTGCCGAGGTGCCGTACTCGATACAGAAAAGTATATATCGATAATGGTGCATCCCTAGTTCTAACCCTTCTCATCTAAAACTGAAAAAAGTGTTGGCTATACATACACTTTAATATAAACTAAGTGTATTCACACTATATGGAAGGCACTGTTCCATATAATCTGCTGGAAGGATGATCCCTTCTACTCACTAACCATGTTACACAAATGACTGTTCTTACCTACACTGGTAACGTATGCCCAGTATCCGCTTTTTGCAATTACTACAGGCCAAAAGCCAGTCATACAGAGAACCCAGAGAACTTGTCTGCTCTGGTTCTGGAGCTGAAGAGGAACTGCTGTCTGACATCCAGTCCAGGCTCTGTGACGGCCTGTCCTTCATTACTTCTGTTACCTTGACTACTGTTTCATGTATGATTTGCTCCTTGAACTGGATAGAAGGAGAAAGTTAAAACATGTTAAATATTTCACTAAAGCAATATTTTAAAGTATTTTAATTTCAGCTGAAAAAAAGAACACTCGTGATTAATGAACATGAATCAAATTAGTCACTATTTGCTACAACCTGGCATTCCCAGACATAATAGTCAGGCACAGGTCTGTGGTTTACCTATGTAGCCTCATACTGCATATACAGGATCTAGCCAAGCTACATGCATGATCCTGCAGAAAGGAGTTAAAATTGTCAATAATTATGAGTTTGTGTTGAGATCTACTTTGCAAATGACGAGCTGCATGAGATCTACCAACGAAAAAAAAAAACCTCCCTCGCTCTCTCTCTTTGCTGTCTCTCTTTGCTCTCTCCCCTCTCTCTTTCCTGGCTGTCTCTCCTCTGTCGAAGGGTGTGAATGGGCCACCATTCACACCCTTCGTGATCTACCAGTATCAGCTTTGAGAGCTATTACGATCTACCTAATGGGCACCCCTGCTATAGAGCATCTCTGTACTGTTGCTTCATTTGGTCACTGCCCAATTTTTCTAAAATCATACCAGTGAAGAAAGGATCTTTTTCAGCTTGCCTTACATAAAATACAAGAATTATGAAGTTGGAAGAAAAATACTCTACGAAACAAGTGGCATAACAGAAACCATAGCAGCCCATATAACTGCTATGGGGCTGGGGAAGGAGGGGGGCCCCATTAGGGAGGCTGTTAGGAAAACTAAAGTTTCCAGTATAGAAGGGTTGAAGTCAGACCTCAGGATCTGAACTTCTGCTACAGACTGAAATTAACTCTGTACGCCTGATGCAGACAAAAAGTCCCAAGTTACTCCTCAACAGATAAGGTAAGGTTTGTAGTTCAAAAAAAAAAAATGTTTTAAAAAGTTTGTATTAGGGTAAGAGAGTAAGTGTGTGCAAAAGCATTAAATAATTTTGCCACAGTATAAAATATCTTTATGGCCATTATTATTATTGCTACTACAACTATATTGTAATCTACAACACTACTGACTATGCGGACCTCTTCCCTGCTGCCTGCTCTTGTTTTAGGCAAACTATAATGGTAGACAATTGGGTGCTCTTTTTTTCTAATAAATGCTTTCTTACATCTCACCGTCACTCACACATCCTGAAAACGCTGTGGAAGTGGAAAATATGGGGAAGTGGACTGAGGATGCAACCCAGAATTCTCTTAGCCTGACTAGACTTTAAAGCTAATCTTCAGCCTTGCGTTCACTCCTGCACCGTTGTACCTGCCTCGCTTATGTCCTGAAATTGCTTATTCTGATTTCACTGCACAATGTGAACTTCTCACAGTGCATATTACAAGCTGCAGCAAGTCAGACTGAGCCCACCTCATTCCCTGACTTGAGGATGCCGAGCTCTTTCTTCCCCAGTCTAATGGTGCCTGGCCTGTCTCTTTTATTCACTGGATTCCATTACCCCCATGACTGATCATCATATGTGGGCCTTACCCAGTGCATGCAAATGTAGTCTGCCTAGGGCCACCCGCTCCTCCAGACTGACAACATCCCATTAAAGCATTTTGATATTTGCATAACTGCTCCCAAGAGCCAGCCCACTGCTAGCAGGAGGACAAAGGGGAGGGGGTGTGGTCTTGAGAGCGGTACTTTGGCAGGGTGCTGTGAGGTTTCCAGAAATATATTTGCGGCACCCTTCTGGCCCCTCCCGCCAGCTGTGATCTGCCTGCATTGCATAGAGGAGCACAGAGAACCACTGAAGACCTTACTGTGTCTACAATTATATATATAAAAACAGAAAGGTTTTATTTAAAAATATGATTAGCCTGTTGATGAGGGGGCATGGAAGAACCAGAGAAGGCAAAATAAAAATATAAGCAGATTAAACTTCAGCTTTAGGAATCTATCGGCAAACATTGATAATGACATGTGTTGAGGTCTGATGATGGCATTAACAAAGCAGATTTTAAGTGACACTTCCATCTAAGACTACTCTGTCCACAAGGTGACAATACTGCTGTGCAATGTTCTTGCAGCACAAACAGCCTTGTCATTCTATTACAGGCAGTGGAAACACAATGGATCTACTGGCAGGATAAACCAGTAAATAAATATGTGATTTCTGAGGTGTGACTTAAACCTTCCAATGTGTTTTAGGTTTGTTCTGAGGCCTCGTACCATTAGACGCACCTGGAAACGCTCAGACAACAGTCTCCAAGTGGATACAATATGTGAATGATATCATATGGCCAAACTACTTCAACGGGTTCCTTTCAATCTCAATGATTAGAGATATTATTGAAGTCACATGATACTAACAAAGAGAAAAACATAGAACAACCACGTCAAGTTGTAACTACAAAAATCTAAATCTAGACCCACACCATGTTCTGGGACAGCCATGGCGAACCTATGGCACGTGTGCCAGAGAGGGCATGCGAGCTTAGGCAGAGGTGTCAACTTCCTATCGCCCGACACATGCAGTTCCGGGCACCGGAACTGCATGTGTCCATGCATGTGTCTACGCTTTTTTTCTACATTTAGCCCTGCTTCAGGGAAACAAGGCTAAAATGTCCAGCAGGGAAGCCGTGTTTTAGTACAAGTGATCCTGGCGATACCCCCAAGATCACTTGTAATAAGCCTGCTGGTTGCCCCCCTGCCCTGCATAGCCCCCCACCTCTGGCTGCCTCTCTCCCCACAGGCCACCTCCCTCCCCTCCCTGATTTTTGGGGTCCCTTGTTTTTCTGGGGGACCACGGCAAAGTTCAGGATGGACAGTGGGAAACACTGAGACAGGCTCGCTGCACTCACAGCCATCCCATCTCAGCTGTCACAGGAGAGCAAGCACAATGCTGTGCTAAAACTCCTGTTTTAGGAGTAACAGGTTCAATAAAGAGAACCTATCACCTCCAAATGCGATCACACGGGCTTGTTAGATCCCGAGTGATTGCAATAAAGTGAAAAAAAAGTTTTACAAAAAAATGTATTTGAAAACAATACGTAAACAATAAGAAATAATGAAAAAAAAGTGATACACAGTAAAAAATAATAAAAAATATATTAAAAAAAAGTAAAATATGAAGATAAAAGTTAAAAAAGGGATACAAAAGTAAAAAATAACAAATAATGAAAAAATTAAATGTTCAAATGTTATAATATGTGTGTTTCCCTATACTGCCGAAGGCAGTGATGCTGAATGTTTTTTAAACCTCACTGCCCAAACTAAAATTCAATACCAGACTTATTTTAAGTGTTGGCACTTTGAGATAAATAAATTGATTTTGCGTCGCAGTTTGGCCACTCGGGCTCAAAAACGTTAGCCACCACTGGTCTAGGATGTCCAAACAAAGAAGGGCATATTATGATAAGAAAAATACAATATTTTGGAAGTGTATTTCATTGATTGTATTTGAATACTAAATTTGAAACTAAATACAGTAAACTGCCCATTATCCGGCATCCAAGCAACCGGCATAAGGAAGCTTGTGGCTTGATGCACATAACAAAAAATTGTCAGTTGCTTGGTGCACACTAAAAAAATTTAGTTAGCAACTACAATTATTTAATTGCTAACTAAATTTTTTGTTTACATTTTGCTGCTGGTAGGCGGCTAGATTGCGCAGTCGGCAGCAGAATGTAAACAATGGGGAGAAATAGCCAGCCAGCTATTAGCTATTTCAAATTGCAATAGCAGGCTGGCACTGAGCAGACAGTGGAGCGTACCTGAGAGGGAAATTTCTCTCTCAGGTCCGCTCCTCTGCTCAGTGGCAGGGTTTCAATAACCAGCCTGCTATTGACTATTGCAATTTGAAACAGTCAATAGCAGTGTGGCTCCTGCTTCCGGCTGCTTACAGTCACCTGTCGGCTGCAGAAGCTAGCTGGCAGGTGAGTGGGGCCGCGAGGAGGGGGGCGGGACGTGTGGTTTATTGGAACTCTCAAGCAACCAGAAACAACAGTTATCCGCCACCTACCCATCAACATGGGTGCTGGATAACTGGGAGCCTGCTTCCAGTATGTGCTTTAAACGTGAATCATTTTGAATGACGGGTCTGCTTTCAGCTGAGAAATCCAGCAGGGAGACATGATTTCCTCCACTTCTAGGTCACTTTGCTCTTTACAACATTATCCAAAGGTCATGTGTTGTTTATGCTTTCATGTCGATGTCAACTTTTCCTATCTGTTCCCTGTCTTCCTAAAGAACATTAAATGCATCCATAGGCTAAAAACCAATCGTACCATAAAACACAGACATCTTTTCCTTCAATGTAAGAACCATAAACATACAATTGGATTTATTTTATCTGGAGCCCTTTACAGAAGAACTCCCGGAAAAATTTTGTAATTAACCATTGCAGCGCGGGGTTGGTTGTTTGTGTCTAGGTTAAATAAAAACCAAAAGTTATACCCAGCCAAAGCTCCGAGCTGGCTTCTTCTTAGACCGGTCCCTCCCAACGTCTCTCCCCCTCCTCTGCAGCGGTTTAAAAGGTCCTGTAAATCAAAAACGTCTATACACTGTGTATAGATGTGAGGACGCTGAAGAAGATTACAATGCTGCAGGGAGGGGGATGAGTATATCTTTATTATTTTAGCACCTGGACAAAAACAAGCACTTAACCATTACAGTGCGGGGTAGCTTCACCTCAAGGGTTAACAAAAAAAATAATCCTGGAGTACGTCTTAACCATGCTGCTGGGTCGCCCACCTAAAATAGAAGAAGAGTTATCCTTGTGAAAAGTGGCCCTTTTATGCCCGGTGGATTACAAGCTGCCCACAAGAAAACTTTCCTTTGATTTGTACTAGTTTAACCCATGCACAAGGGTGACCTACTTACAGCTGGAACAAAAAAGGAAGATACTTGCTGCACTGCTTACCAGGATTCCCATATAGATATGCAAGCGGGCGCTCGAAATAACCGCGAAAGGCGCCGCCACATGTAGATATTTGAGGAACGGTCACCAGCACACCAGATTATTTACTGCATCAAATGTTCATTTATTGTCGTCTGCCGTCTCTTGGTTGCAAGCGCTTTCGGGGTCACGCAGGTTGCCCTTCATCAGGCTCAGAGAAGACAGTACACAGATAACCAAACAACATTCATATAGACATAATTTCCTCCACTTCTAGGTCACCTTGCTCTTTACAACATTATCCAAAGGTCATGTGTTGTTTATGCTTTCATGTCGATATCAACTTTTCCTATCTGTTCCATGTCTCCTTAAAGAACTTTAAATGCATCCATAGGCATACTAATCGTGAAATGTTGGTATGTCTATATAAATGTTGTTTGGTTATCTGTGTTCTGCCTTCTCTGAGCCTGATGAAGGAGACCCTGCGTGGCCCCGAAAGTGCTTGCAACCAAGAGACGGCAGACGACAATAAATGAACATTTGATGCAGTAAATAATCTGGTGTGCTGGTGACGCTCCTCAAATATCTACATGTGGCGGCGCCATCAGCGGTTATTTCGAGCACCCGTTTGGATATCTATATGGGAATCCTGGTAGGGAGTGCAGCAAGTATCTTCCTTTTTTGTTCCAGCTGTAAGTAGGTCACCCTTGTGCATGGGTTAAACTATTACAAATCAAATCTGGTGTGCTGGTGACGTTCCTCAAATATCTACTTACAGCTGGAATCCAGTGTACCCATCGCACTCCTGACCGAATAATACCCTTAGATTCGGGTGAGTGCCAAAGTGACTGCAGATGCCTCTGCAATCCAAGATAAGTATATGTATAAAGTCACTCGCACTCCAATAGAATTTCAAGTCAAAAACGGTTTACTGACTCGATTGCTATCACATTATATGGCAATATAAAGCAATGTGATAGCAATCGAGTCAATAAACCGCTTTTGCCTTGAAATTCTATTGGAGTGCGAGTGACTTTATACACACACTACTTACAGCTGGGTCGGCTCTGCTCTCCTGTACACTGAAAATACTGCATTCCATGGTGGAATATGAAGCATGCATGCCTTGTGACAAGCACGCAGGGCTAGGTCTTTATTTTTAGCTCATGGAAAAGTACACATCATGTAACCTTTCCAAATGATTAATGTAAAAAAAAAAAAAAAAAATTACAAATCTGTGTGCTGACATCATCACTATTCAAATAAAAATCAACCTTTGTATCGCTTACTCTGTCCATGTATCTGATGAACCATTCCGGGGGAAACTGAGAGGGTCCAACATCCACAGTGGCTGTGCTCTGTTCCTGTAAAACCAAAATACTTATTTTTACAGGAGGACTGGCTACACATATCTTACAATCTGAATGTAAAGAGAACTGGAGACAAATGGAAAGGTGTGTGGACCTGCATAGGAGCCAATACATTTGAAAAATTTGGATAAAGTTGTATGAGACAGCTAAATAAAGTTAGTCGTACACGTCTACATTTCTCTTGTTCAGCCCTGTGGGGATAAACAAAGAAAATCAATCGATTCCTTATTTCCATTCACAGCACGGATGGAGGAATCTTCTCTGCTGGCTTTTGTATTGCTGGCTATTGTATTCAGACAGTCAGCACCTGCGGCTGTCTAATTACCCAAACAGTGACTGCATCTGATTGGCCGAAAATTTACCACCTGACTTGATTTTTATGGAGTCGGGTGGTTCCAGCAGGAATTGGCTGATTAAAGTGACATTAAACCCTCAGATTTTTTAACATAAAACAATACTGTAATATGTGCCTTACTGTAATCAGTTTAATGTCACTTTTGAACTAGAGGCCATCACCTAAAATTGGTGGAAAAAAAATTCCAGCACAAGGGGCGAAGGGGGTTCTTCATAGTAAGATCAGTTAGGGTCTGGAACTCACTGCCACAGGCGGTGATTTCAGCAAATAATGTGGAATTGTTCAAGAAACTTTTGGACAATTTCTTAAAGGACCGTAATATACAGGGGTACAGGTACTCCTAGAATGAGATCCTAATAGGTTGGACTTGATGGACTAATGTCTTTATTCAACCTCAAATACTATGTAACTATGTAACTTTAAGGGCCAGATTAATACAAGATATATTTGTTAACCTACATTTATTAGCACTGCACTCCCACCTGACTGATGAGGGTGACAAATATCTGCTCCAGGAGGGCACAGGCAATGACCAACCAGTAACTTAAAGTGACACCAAACTCAGGGGTTAAATCTTAAAAATGCATTCAATTAACTGGTAGCAAAAATGTGGTTTATTTGTGTATCCTCAAATCATCTCTGAATTGGTGCTGACACTGTCCTTCCTCCTGGAGGGGGGCTACTTTTGTTCCCGATGGTCCCTGTGTGTGTTGTAAAGTAGCCACTCCAAGCTCACTCCCGCGATGGACTACAATCTCGCATTTAGTTTACTAGTTTGTATTGAGATTATAGTCCATCACGGACTATGTACTTGGGTTGTGGGATTCACAGCGTTGCATTAAGCCTCTTCAAACCCACCCCAGGGTCAAAGCCAAACTTCTAGTGTTAGCCTACACTAGCCATATTATCTCAATGGATCAGGTGGTCACAGATCCAACTCAAGAGATATGAAAATTATCTTTACTCAGAAACAGAGCGATAGTATTCTTTATTTGCTTCATAGATACCGGCTATACAGGACTACAAATCCCAGCAATACATTATACAGCAATGCAGAATAATATGAAGCATACTTTGTGCTGCTCCGGGGTACCGGCCTGATGTCTCCAGAGGCTCATATTGTTACTGGTATCAGTGCATCCCTAGTGTCCAAACACTAAAGAGACCCTGTCACCTTGACCATTTAGGTCAGTGGTGACATCAGTGGTGACATCACCCCCCAAGTCATGTCACAGTGCTCAGGCCTAGCTAATGCAGAAGTCCCTGTACATTGAATAGACTACAGTGGGGAAAAAGAGATGCAGAGAAGGACTTGGGAATGCCAGCGAACAGTAAGCTAAAAAGCTTCACCTAATACCAGACATACTTCACCTAATACCAGACATTGTCATTAGCTTATATTCCCCAAGATCTTATTTGTGTTTGATACACAAATAAGATCTTAGGGAATATAAAGGTAATGACAACATAAAAAGTTGATTCAAGTAGTGCACTGCCCTTATATCACGTTTTGGATACTATAGTCTAAGTAGGGAATCCAGAATTTGGAGAGAGTACAAAGTTAACCAAACTACTGAAGGTGATGGGAAAGCACACATGTGATGAAAAGGTTAGTAAATCTGGCCTTATTTCGTTTGGAAATTAGTTTAGAGGCAACATGTATAAATATATCATCACTGATAAGTGACAGCAGAATGCGGACGTGATGTAATATACATCACTTGCGCATTCTGACACCTGAGAGGGGATGGAGGGAGCTCGTGTACCGACCTCCCTCTGATCCCGTCACAGAGCCACCATGCTCGCACCGGCGGGAACAGCGGAGCCTGGGACCAGCGGAAGGGGGGGCTGGGCTCACACACCGACAGCTTATACAAGCGATCCGCAGGTTCCCGCTCGCGGCATGCGCAAGTGGGCGTGGCTGACGGGTTGTTTAAATACGCCCGCTCAGATCTAGCAAGCCCATTTTTTTACAACAGCCGGCCGCGAGGCGGTTAAAGGATATTATTTTTATTTTTTTTTAGAGGAAAAATATCGCCACCATGTCCTGGATGTTTTTGACTTGCTTTCTTCGGAGATAAAACCAATGTGGTTTGAAAGCTGAACTTCAAAAAATCAGTTTTCCACCTTTTTCCTATTTTGCATCCTTGCAGAAACCTGAATAACTTCACACTTATGCAACCCAGGCCAAACACAATACACAGTGAACCCCACTCCATTTTTAAGTAAATAAGAATATTGTGCTTATGTGTAGGAAATAAATAGCAATTTAAATTTTAAGCTACATATTTTACATGAAGCCACTGTAAACATTCTATTCATAAACAATTCGCAGGGCAAATATCTGTAAATGTTCGTTCTGTGCAGATATATGCCAAAACTAACGTTCTTTCGGTTTTTCCCCCCAATATAATACTACATTATGGATACTAGACGGCGGCTTGTAAAAAGCGTAAAAGAACATTTGTTTTGGCATATATTCGCACAGAACGAATGCTCAAACATTCGCAGGGCGAATGCCCTTGTGACCTCTTCATAAATAGAACAACATGAATTAACATCATTTTGTAATTACCATTATCACTGTAGAGGTTTCTTCACTTTGCCTTTCCGGTTCTGCTGACCTAGGTACCAAGGTATACTCTCCCAGGGATCTTCTGCCAGCCCAGACTGCAGTGGCGGTTCCTGGCACTGATGTCTTAACAGACTGGGTGGTCTGAGACGGTTGATTCTTATCATACACAATCATCTGAAGGATTCCTCCCTGCTTTACTGCAATCTAATATAGGAAGACATATTAAGCACATGTCATGCACACAACTTAAAAAAATTCTGTTGTAATGTAGGTCATCATTCAAATAGAAACACTATTTGCTGAACCATTCACTAAATATAACCAATTAATACATTTGCAGTGTAGTGTAGTTTAGTTTTTAAGGTCCCGGCCCCCCCTGTGCACTTGGTACCTTCCTGAGCCCGTGTGCGCGCAGGAAGGTTTTTTTTACATTGACTGAACTTTCTTTAACCCAGCAGCAGTGGAGCACAGCTGCTGGAGGTAAAGGGAAGGTGGGGGAGGGGGCTTAGTAGTACTGACTGACCGACGCTGGGGGGGG
>NW_017306458.1:621266-653005 GCF_000935625.1 Nanorana parkeri
GACGAGGAGAGAGAGACACTGACTGGTGCTGGGGGGGAGAGAAGAGGAGAGAGACACCGACTTACGCTAGGTGAGGGGGGAGACACCGACCAACGTTGGGGTCCCTTAAAAATTTCCTCGGCCAAAAAGGGGTCGCGAGTGGAGAAAGTTTAAGAAGACCTGTTCTAGAGGATCCTTGCTGGTGCAGTCAGTTTGCATCTATGGGATCGACATTCAAAATTACAGGACGCTGTGCTGACACACAGCATGCCTGTATCTCCCATGGCCAGATTTGTCGGCACACCCTCTGCCCAGCCATGCTGTTTGTGAGTGCGCGAGGCTCCTAGCTGGAGTCTCACTTTCAAAGCTGCAGCTGCTTCAGCACAAGCAGACAGAGTACATACTTCCCTGCTGTGTTTAACGCAAGCCTGTCCAGCTGCCCGCCCAATTTGTACATAAGTATGCTCACCTGCCCACATACTGTGTGCAAAGCATGCCTAGACAACCGCCTACTGCATGAATAAGCCTGCCCAGCAGCCCCCCAAATGTGTAATGTGCCCCAGTCACTTGCCAGACCCCTTACTAAACATATCTTTACCTAAACATATCACAGACGCACGTTTTACCGTGCGTCTGTGATGTGCGCTTTATGCGCATACGGCAAACAGCGTGTTTTTGCGAGCAGATTGTAGCTCATTGATGTTAATGAGAAAAAGCGCATAAAGCACGCATAAAAACGTGCGAAAACACAGCAAAAGGCTGTTTTATGGGGCCAAAACGAGCTGTAATATGCCAGAAAAAAGCTCCTGCACTTTTTCCAGCGACAAAACGCTCAGATGTGAACAGGGTCATAGAATTGAATGGGATTTTTTTTTGGGGGGGGAGCAGATTTGAGTGTTTTTAGGGCAGAAAACGCGCTACAAAATGCTCAGTGTGAACCAGGACTAAAGGTTCCCTTAATCCTTAAAGGAGAACTATGGGGTCAATGTTTTTCCCCATAGTTCTCCTTGGGGTAACGGGAGGACACAAACTAGCGTCCTCCCGTTACCCTAAGCTCAGTATACCGCGAGCTACAGCTCGCGGTATACTGAGACGCCGCACCTGGAGCGGATCCCGACTTAGATGACGGGATCCGCCCAGCTGCGTGAGTGACAGCTGGCTCTGCCTATCTAGAGGCAGAGCCAGCTGTACCCGCCCCCTCCCCCGTCCGTTCCGCCAGTCAGCGCTGGCAGATCGGAGAGGGGAATCCAGCCCCTCCCCCTGTCACAGCAGAGAGCCGTGACAGGATCGAGAGGTGAGGGAACCCGGTATGTGTTCTCTCACCTCCCGATCTACTGAGCCGACCTGTGACAGTCTCATTGTCACAGGTCGGCTTAGAACTATGAGGTGAGTGGAAATCACTCATGTCATAGTTCTCCTTTAAAGCGTAAGTTACTCCTATAATAGATAATTTATTAACGTATTCCTTTTAAAAAAAAGTCTATGTAGACAGGGAATGCATTTCGTCAGGCAATGGAGACAAGCCCCCTTGCTCAGCCCTGCTGTTTATAGCTGCTTCTCTGGAGCGGAAGAGCTTCTTCCTGACGTGACGCTGACGGGAGCTGCCAATCGTTATAACAATTCTCCATCCCCTGCCTTCAATAGCCTTGGAAGGTAAAATTAATAGTGGTCATGTGACCGCTTTATAAAAGTCAAAATGTAAGCTATTTCTAGACAAGATTGTATTGAATAAAAAGTTTAGGTTATACTATCATTACTGAATGATTGGTGATCTTTACCATTCACATACAAGAAAACCCTAACCTTGGCGCTTATCCTTATCCTTAACCCAACACTAACCTAGTCCACAGCACCAAATAAACCCCCTGCAGCAGTATGGTTACCCTGCTTAATGCCTATAGCAATCGCCCCAAAAGATATCATCTCTGCGCCAAAAAGTAAAAGCCCCTCCTCCAACAATTATTTGAGTACAAGAAATGGAAGTGCACAAAGAAAGTATAACAAGCAGAATTCTATTTTGTATACCTTTAAAGCTTCTTCATATTCATCTGCAACAAATAAAAAAAGAAAAATAAAAGTTTGAAAAATGATTTGGTTTTGAAGCAAACATAATCATTAGATACATACAGTATATTGCCAAAAGTATTGGGACACCCCTCCAAATCATTGGATTCAGGTGTTTTGTGAGATTTCCTTGCTACTAAATATTCCACGGTCAACTGTTAGTGGTATTAAAAAAAGGAAGCAACTGGGTAGGCCACGTAAAATGACAGAGCGGGGTCAGCGCATAGTGCACAGGAGTTGCCAACTGTCTGCAGAGTCAATAGCTACAGACCTCCAAACTTCGTGTGGCCTTCAGATTGGCACAACAACAGTACATAGAGAGCTTCATTGAATGGGTTTCCATGGCCCAGCAGCGGCATCCAAGCCTTACATCACCAAGTGCAATGTAAAGTGTCGGATGCAGGGGTGTAAAGCACACCGCCACTGGACTCTAGAGAAGTGGAGACGTGTTCTCTGGAGTGACCAATCACGCTTCTCTGTCTGGCAATCCAATGGACATGTCTGGGTTTGGCGGTTGCCAGGAGAACGGTACTTGCCTGACTGCATTGTGCAAGTGTAAAGTTTGGTGGAGGTGGGATTATGGTGTGGGGTTGTTTTTTAGGGGTTGGGCTTGGCCCCTTAGTTCCAGTGAAGGGAACTCTTAATGCATCAGCATACCAAGACATTTTGGACAATTTCATGATCCCAACTTTGTGGAAACAGTTTGGGGATGGCCCCTTCCTGTTCCAACATGACTGCGCACCAGTGCACAAAGCAAGAGGAGTTTGGGGTGGGGGAACTTGACTGACCTGCACAGAGTCCTGACCTCAACCGATAGAACACCTTTGGGATGAATTAGAGCGGAGACTGCGAGCCAGGCCTTCTCGTCCATCATCAGTACCTGACCTCACAAATGCGCTTCTGGAAGAATGGTCAAACATTCCCATAGACATACTCCTAAACCTTGTGGACAGCTTTCCCAGAAGAGTTGAAGCTGTGATATATATCAGCAAAGGGCGGAGCCAACTCAATACTGAACCCTACGGACTAAGACTGGGATGCCATTAAAGGCAGGCGTCCCAATACTTTTGGCAATATAGTTTATTTACCGGTTTAGTTTCATAGCTGTTAAGTGTTTTTTCCTTTAATCAAGTTCAATTTAAAATGGACATGTGGGTACAGCTGCCATTGTTGACTTAAGATAGTCATACACTGTTATATGTAACTGTTACTACAGAATCCTCCATCCATGGTAAACAGAGTGAATGGACAATTCTCCCATTGTGCCATTGTATTATGACATCAGCGGGTGTGCCGCTGTCAGAATACCTGCACAGCGATGGCAGCTGGTTGGCTGTTGTCACTGTTTGCATTTTCTACCGTGCTCATTGGATTCTCTGATTGAAGCGTCCTAGATGGAAAGGTGCCAAAATTCTCACAGTGTACAGCCAGCTTTATTTTTCAAAGGTGTTGGGCTTCCTTTGCTTCACTACCTAGAAAGTCACTGAACCTAGAACATGCATGTAGCCAATGAAGTCTGTAAAGTCTGAACCGGTGTCCTGCATTCTTGTTTCAAGTTAGTGACTCACTAGTAAATGCTCCAGGATGACATCCCTACAACCTGTAGCTTTGAAAGCCATTTCAATAATAGTAGCACTCCAACGTAATCCTCACATGTTTCCAAAGCCGTTTTCTCATACGTTTTAAATATGCACATTGGGTGTTTACTCTGAATGAAAATTGTGTTTAATTCATGTTATTCAACTTCCAGAACCTGGAAGTGACAAAATCATCATCACTTCCGTGTTCATTCAGCAGGGAGGTTATCAGCAAACAGGTGTTCGATTGCCATGCGGGACGCTCCCGCAGGAGTGGCAGCAGAACCCAAGTAAGGGGAGGGGGCGAGAGGTTTTGAGACGTGTACATGTGTGGGAGTGTAGACGTGATTGGGCTGCTACATGACAGCCGACATGAGAACACACTCCTAGCTGCTCCCAGCTGCCAGTTAGAACGCAGTCCCTGGTGTGCACTGTGAAGGCTGTGGTGCTAATGCGATGGAAACAGTGCATCACCCTGTAGCTTTTCTTTTTAGAACCTTATTGAAATGTCATAAAACGGCATTCCATTCAGTTCTATTAGCCTCATTGTGGTGTGATGCCGTGGATTGCTTTGCACCACAATGCGCTGAAAAAACCCCCGAATACATGAACTATGCCGATTGAAAACAAGGTAAATTGCCATGCCCAGCTCAGCACAGTGCACCTGGTATGAAAGGGTCCTTAGTCCTAAATTTGTCCACATTAAGAATCTGATCACCAGGGTATCAAAGCACAACCCTTTGCTACACTTGCTTACACTCCAACCGCCTCCAAACGTGATAGGTTCCTGAAGGTCCTGAATATGAGTTACCCACAGAGAGCTATACAAAACCACACTGCAGACTCCATGTCAAAGTACCCAGAGATTGGCACTACAGATACTACAAAGCCCATCATACTGTATGTTCTTAATAGGAAGGAGAAGACTTGAATGGACAAGCAGATTGTAAAAACGAAAAAAAGAAGACAAAAAAAACACAGAACAAGAATCTCAGATGAAGCCTTTAATTTCCGCTAACACTCACCTTGACTGTTCACAGATACCTGAAGAGAAAAAAAAATATGATACAGCTGTGTTAAAAAAATAAGACTTTTTCTATGTACAATCAATGTGTTCTAAAAAACAAAACAAAAAATGTTTTCTCTGATTTCACAAGTGTCACAATCTTCTTTTTATCCATCCCAGTATCTTGTAGTACAATATTTTACAGTTAACCCCAACGGAACTACTTTTCTACTTTATTTGCACTTCTAAGGGTTCATCCCTGCATCTGAGAGGACATGAGTGGCAAAGTTTATGTACATACTGTATATATTTACATCAGGGGTGAACAAGTCAATATGGAATTCAGGAGCCAGTCTGTCCATTCCAGGAGCTAGCAGGATTTTTTTTTTTTTTAGGAGTCAGCTCCATTGACAACAACTAGAGAAAACCTACAAAATGCGGCGCTGGTTGTAATTTTTAAAGTGACTTTATTGCCTTTATTGTGACTTTATTTTAACTTAATTGCCGGGCTGGAGGGGGCGTGGCGGGCCATTGAAGTTAATCCCGCCCGCACGGGATCACAAGGCGCGTTGTGCCTGCAGTGCGATAAAAATAGTGATTGCGGCATTTTGATCGCACCGCACTGCAGGCACAACGCGCCTTGTGATCCCGTGCGGGCGGGATTAACTTCAATGGCCCGCCACGCCCCCTCCAGCCCGGCAAAAAAGTGAGCCGGCCGCAAAGCGATGCAGTGCGTTCCGGCCAGAATCGGACCGGAACACACTGCCTATGGTGTGAACTAACCCTAAGATTTAACTCGCAAATTTAGTGTCACTTTAAGGAACACTGGCGACCTGGCTACTGGGATTTGTCCAGCTCTGATTAACTGTACAATTAGGGTAGTAATTACTGATGGGCTCAGGCGTGTTTGCAGTTCCACGTGCCGAGCCTTCCAGGAAGCTGACAGCGCCAATCACAGGTACTGAGACATTTTCCCGGTCCACAGCTGCAGAGATCGGGAAATGTCTCAGTGCCTGTGATTGGCGCTGCCAGCTTCCTGGCGGGCTCGGCATGTGGAGCTGCGAACACGCCCGAGCCCATCACTGGTAGTGATACCAGCACTCCATCCAAAAAGTACTGCCTTGGGGCTCCACATGTAATAATATGACAAAGGTTTGGAGTCTCCCACAGGAGAAAATAAGTGGTGTAATAAACCTATGTCAGAGCAATGCACATTCACACATACATCCTGGTGTGAACAGCTTACTAGCATATCATTCTCTTAAATGATTTACAGATTATCTGTATCATTATAAAACAGTAACTAAATAATATATTTGACTTTACACATGGTATTACTGTAATATGGCTGGAAGCACATTAATATACTAGATTTAAAAAATGTGGGCACACAAGAGGCGAATACTTCTAGTGCTGACAAGAGAGTGACCAGCACTGAAATAAAATACTGTAAGCCATCTTCTTACCTGTTCATTTTCTTCATCTATGTATTTTATCTGTATGTCTCCTAAATCAAAGGACACAAGCACCTATCAAGGCAAAACAAAAAGAAATAACAGGTGTCAATCTTATTTTATGTTGAAAATACAACAGCATTTACTTATGTACTAATGTCATATGTCTTTTGAGATGTAGTGCAATGCTAGTCTCTATGTGTATGCTTGTATATGACACACAGGAAGTAAAAAAAATTATTCTAAGCAAGTAAAACTTAGTTTAGCAATCCTCAAGACCTCAGGTGATTCATCTAAACACATAACCAACAATTTTATGGGTTTTTTTAAATGTTAGTTTCATATTACTAACAGCTATGATAAAATGAAGCGATGAACATAAGGCTTTGTCACGCACGCTCCATTTTTTTCTGCAGGGTAAGGGCTTGTTCACACCAAGCGCGGAGCAGATCCAGAGCAGAGCAGGTGCAGACCGGATCAAAACTGCGTCCAATGTATTCCTATGGTATTTTGAGCTCCAGTTCACATCGCAGCGTGCAGATCCAGAGCAGGTGAAAAAACTGCGGCAAGCCCTATTTGACCTGTTCTGGAACGCATCAAAAACGCATGCAAGTGCCTGAAAGCCCATGTTAGGCCTGGTTCACACCTGGGCGTTTTGTAGCGCATTCGAACGCTCTGCAAAACGCTCAAACACTGAAATCCCATTATTTCCTATGGGTATGGCTTACATCTGGGCGTATTACAGGCCGTATGAAGGCGCTACAAAACGCCCTACGCCCAAAGAAGTACAGGAGCTTCTTTGGGGCGTTTTTGTTGCGCGTTTCTATTGGGATACAGCAAAGTAGCCCTCGGAAACGCATGTTTGTTGCGCGTTTTTTTTTAACCGCGAATCTCGGTTAAAACGCGCGACAAACACGCATATTCGATACGCCTAGGTGTAAACCCAGCCTTAAACTTAAAAAAAAACAAAACATTTTAACCAAAAACGCCCCAGAACGCATCAAAAACGCGGCACAACCCACTGCACTGCGTGTGCAGAAACCTGACCGGATCTGCTCTGCATTTGGTGTGAACAAGGCCTAAAAGGTGGCCAAATACTAGTAGATTTTCAGTTGAAAATTTCTGTTTCTGCCGCGAACCCTCGTTCGACTTTCCTATCAAGCAAAGTCAAATATCGATTTCGGAAATCATTCGTTATGCACATTAACCAGCCAAATTTTCGACAAACTACAGAAATAATTCCATTTTGCGCATGTGCTGCGTCCTTCCCGAGATTTTTGAGAAACGAAAACCCCACTGATTCATCAATTTTCGCTCGGGCCGAGAAAATGTTGCCAATGTGACCGATCGAAAAATTTCCATCATAATATAAAAAACTAAAATTGGTGATGTACCATCAACTGTCCGATTTTCGTTTGAAAGACCATTCATGTTCGATTTCCAAATGAAAATGACAGTGTATGGGCACCTTTAATAGGGCCACTTGAAATCCAACACCAAAAAAAAAAAAAGTCAGCAGGAGAACATGTTTACTGGAAGAGCCACCAGTAACAGCCTATTACTGAAGGACATTTTTAAAAAAGGAAACTTGTCACAAGAGACACAACACTGGGGCAGACAACATCCAACAGTCGCCCATGGCAACCAATAAGCTTCTCTCTTCAGTTTGTTTAGTTTAGCTTTGAAAATGAAAGATGGAAGCTGTTTGGTTGCCATGGGTGACTGCTCCAGATTCGGTCAGCTCCAGTTTTGATACATTCCCCCCAAAGGCTGCCACTGCTGAGCTCTCCATTTGAAAATGCGTGTTCCCTGGCTGTTATTCTGAATCACTGACCTGGCACAAGTATGCAGATAACATATTGAAGCCTGTGGGGTCAGCACAACAGTCAGGTAGCTAGCATTTTCAGGAGGAGAAGTAAAAGTTAACTGTAAAAGTGGCCTAGCATAAAAAAATGTCTACTCCAGTAATGAAGGGGCAGGGCAGAGCATCTTGTGAGGCCTGCAAGAGTAAGATGGCCATCCCGAGTGCTGAATGAAAAAATAGAACAGATTCCTCCATCCACGCTAAACAGCGGCGGGTATTCTGCTGTCAGAATACTCGAAAAGTGATGGCAGCCGTTTGGCTGCCGTCACTGTTCCTCCAAAATGTTTCCATCCAGCTCCTTTGATTTTCTGAATAAAGAATGTTGGACAGAAGGGTGCAGACAGGGGCATCCAGTGTGAGAATATCGCCCGGTTCATCAAGAACCATCTGACATTTGCACGGGGTAGGGCCGGGTTTATTCTTCAGGCTAATTTCAGTGTAGTCCGTTGAATCGTAAGCCCAGACTCCTTTCTGTACAGGAGACAGGAAACAATGGTCACTGGGAACAATACCAGAACCAATATTACAGCAGATATTCTGGACAATAGAACTGGAATCGTTTCCTGTATATCCTGAATAAACATTAAACTTTTACCAGTCGCTGGTCAAAATAGCCTACATTAACTTGCAACTACAAAAGCCATACAAGCTTGAAATCCATTGATTTCCTCATCCATGCAAAACAACGTGGATGGAGGAATCAAGCATTTGGGGAGGGTGTGCAGACAGGGCCATTCACAGCTCGAAATTCAAGCACACCTCCTTACGGCATTTTTCTCTGTGAACCTTTACTCTCGTTTATTTAACCATTAGGTAGACAGCATGAGCTGATCACGTGGGGGTTATAGAAGGCAAAGCAGAAGCTGGTCATGGACTAGGATTTAAAAAAAGAAGAGCCAGAATGGCAGCTGAACATAGACTGGAAGGGGGTCGGGCTGCGCATATTAATATTGAATATTTCATATTTACCTGACGAAATAAAAAATAGTTTTTATTTTTTCTTTAGTCCTGATTATAATAAAAAAAGATAAACTGTACAAAATCACAGCAAAAAAAACACAGGGGTCGAATGACGATTTGCCAGGGGTCGCCTAAAGACATCCCAACTCTCCCAGACGCTCCGGGAGTCTCCCACTATTAGATAGCGGCTCCCAGCAGCCCGGGAGATAAACACTTTCTCCCGGAAAGGTTTACTCTGCTCGATCGAGTAAACCTTTGCCTGCTCTGTTTTTTTTCCCTTCTGACATCTGAGCCGCAAAGTTCTCAGGTCCTCTACTAGTGATTGGCAGCAGCAGAGGGTGGGTGCAATAGCTAGTTTGCTATTGGCTATTGCAAAGTGAAATAGCCAATAGGAATCTAGCTATGCATTCCTATGCTGTTTTTTTTTTTTCTGATGGCGGCCGGCAGCTCCGATGTCAGAAAAAAAACAAAAGAGTAAACCTTTCTGGGAGAAAGTGTTTCTTGGCAGGGATCCGCTATCTAACGGTAGCAAAATACAGCGATGAAGGAGCAACGAAAATAATTTTACTGTTAGGGGGTCGCCACAACTTGGGCAATATTATCAAGGGGTCGCGGCACTAGAAAGGTTGAGAACTTCTGCTCTAGAACATAAGTGAATATTCAGTGGCTCAGCATGAGACCCAGTAAAATACAAGAATATTCATCCTTTATCCACTCAAAACTGTAGTGTCATGATAGTTTGATGGTAGCTCCCATCTGCACACCATAGTACATTTATCTCCTTCACACCTCTATACAAGATCAGAATAAACAAGCGGAGACAGCGATTTCATTTAAAATTGTAAAACAATTGTCAAATATTTTAGCCCTGTGACATAGTCACAAGGCAAAGGAGAGAGACAATCCATATACAGGAGAGATAACAAGGTTAGGAGTTTACAAGTTGTCATATGATTTCTCTGCTCAAGGCGTTAACAGCCGGGTACAAGGTACAGCATGACATGAAACTATCTTGCAATAACAAAAGCAAACATGAACAAAACAAGTTCCTGTTACCAATACATGGATGAGGAGTTTGCATTGTATTTGCAGGACAATAAAGTCACAAGGCAAATGCAGCCCTGCAACCGAAATCAGACCTGCGTGTACCATAGATGCATTCAGAGGTTGTTTTTCAATGTTAGTTGGACAGTGAACTGAATAATCAGGTCTGATAAGTCTTTGTCCAAGATTCTTATATCTACAACTACTCATAATGCTTCTTGTTCATCTTACCTTGTGCTATGTAATAGTTTAACACTCTCTATATTATATATATATATATATATATATATATACACACACACACACACACACACACACACAATATTGCCAAAAGCATGGATTCAGGTGTTCCGTGAAATTAGAGCGGAGACTGCGAGCCAGGCCTTCTCGTTCAACATCAGTACCTGACCTCACAAATGCGCTTATGCCCTTATCAACCAATCCATAGAAAGGAAAATAATCGCTTTCAAACAACTGTCGGTCTGTCCAGGACTGTCTGGCCTAGCAAATTCAGCTCAAGAGCTGAACGTTTGTTGGTAAAAGAAGACTTTTGCCGTTGCGGTCAAAGTGCAGGCATTTACAATCAGAAAGAGATTGCTCCAATCCAACCTGCATGAAAGGTGTGTCAAGCAAATGCATTTGCTGTCCAAAAGGTACATTACAGTAAGGCCTTGTTCACACCAAATGCAGAGCAGATCCGGTCAGGTTTCTGCACACGCAGTGGAGTGGGTTGTGCCGCGTTTTTGATGCGTTCCGGGTCGGTTTTGGTAAAAAGAAACGTTTAACATGGGCTTTCAGGCACTTGCATGCGTTTTTGATGCGTTCCAGAGCAGGTTAAATAGGGCTTGCCGCAGTTTTTTCACCTGCTCTGGATCTGGTCTGGATCTGCACACTGCGATGTGAACTGGAGGTCAAAATACCATAGGAATACATTGGACGCAGTTTTGATCCGGTCTGCACCTGCTCTGGTCTGGATCTGCTCCGCGCTTGGTGTGAACAAGGCCTTAGATTACAGCATTGAACATATAGGCGAAGGCCATGCCTTCTGGAACAATGTACTGAAGACTGATCAATAAAAGATTGAGTTGTTTGGTCACAGTAGCAATAGATATGTTTTCCGCAAACTGAAGAAGACAATTCAGAAGAATCCCATACTAACTGTGAAGCATTGTGATGAAAATGCTAGGGTTTGGGGTTGCTTTGCTGCTTCAAGGCCTGGGCAGCTTGCAGTCATCGACTGCAACAGTTAACTATACATTTTGCATCATATCAAAGTGTGCTTGATGAAAATGTGAAGCCATCTCTCTAAACGTTGACATTAAACCCGAAAATACATACTTGATAATGATCTGATGCACACTAGCAAATCCACCAAGAAATGACTCAAAAAAGAAGAAGTAGAGAGTGAGTTACTGCCCTTGTCAAAACCCTGATTTGATTCCCATTAAGATTTTTTAGGGGAATTTGAAAATGGGCAGTTCATGCAAGGAAACCCACAACAAATAAAGCAACTGCATGGGGAAGTGGTCAAAAATGTGACAGTCGATGTCAAAGACCGGCGAGCAGTTATACAAACACAAAAAGCCAACTGTGCTACAGAGGGCAATACCAGCTTTTAATGCCATGGGCGTACTTACTTTTCCCACAGTACACTATTGATATTCTTGTTGGCTAAATAACTGTAACAGGCACATTTTTCTTGTGTTTTTATTCAAGCATATTACTTTTATTTGTAAGCACTGTTTGGATAAAGATGCCCGATGTAAATTATGTAAAAAGTCAACATTTCCAGTATTTTCTCCTTTAATACCCGAGAGACAATCACATTCAATGTGACGGAGGAGGGATTTATTTGATCATTTCAGTCACTGGGATAACACTGGGTATTTGATTTGCAATGACCTTCAGAAAAGAATGATGCCGTGAACACAGACATAAGAGATATGCAGAAAAAAAAAGTTCTGTGAGATGGGTAAGATGGGTGGGATGGGTAAAGCTCACCATTGCCTCCACATCAGCCCAGGTTGTCTTTTCACAATCTGACACCAGGAAGCTCTGCGTCTCTCCCTTGCAGCTCACACATAAGTTGACTGGAGGTTCCATGTTTCTAGGTCTATAAAAAAAGTAAGAAAAGGTAAGCGATTATCTCATAAAGTGAACAAAAGAGTCTGTAAAAAGTGGACACGCCACTTCAATGTCTTTAACTATATACCTGAGATCAGTACAATAACCACTGGCTTTGCTGCACAGAATACGTGTCCCTGTTTTTGTATAGACAAAATGTGTCCACTGATCCAAGTCACAAAATTGTTATTACATCATTCCCTACTGCTGATTATTCCAAATGACAGTAAATGCTTTGCTACTCAGATAATTTCTTAATTACGCTACTGCAAAACCCACTCCCCCTTTCCGTCATGTTAATAAGCATGTTACCACAACATGCACATCACATGCGTTAGCACACTGCGGTGCAATTTATTTTGAATGGCGCCCCATCTCATTAAGGCAACACAGTTCCAACACCAATGTTACAGCACACCACAATGCTCAGTAACATAGTACTGCGTGTTGTGGTGCGCTGCATTGCCAAACATGGTGCATGTCCATTTTTTGGGGACGTTTTGGTGCATTCCCAGACCATTCATTTGAATAGTCTGTCTTAATGCAACGCACATTAATCACTGCAGGACTTCAAATGATTATACCAAGATGCTGATGCAGCCATGATCTTAGTGTCATTTATTTCAGCAGTCAGGGGGCTTTTAAGTACAAATGATCTGTGTGGCTGTCGAGCTGCCTGATCACTTTTACCCACTTCTGAAGGTACCGCCCCCCTGCACACTCCACCCCTGCCGTTTTTCGGGCTCCCCCACTTCTCTAGGTGGTCTGGGACCACTGAAAACATTGTTAGGATGGAGAGTGGGAGCAGACCAAGAAATGTCTTATCTCCAATCTGCTCTGTGATCAATGAAGCAGGAAGCGCTGTGCTCTCAGCACTTCCTGCTTCAGAAGCCAGCTTAAGTGGCGGGTAGACAGGCAAACAAGCATATTCCTCTGCTTGATCATTTGTATTGGAGGGCAAGGAAGATATTAGGGGTCAAATAGACCCCTGGTGTCTCCATAAAGAGAACCTGTCACCTTCAAACCCGATCACATAAGGGCTTGTTAGCCTTTTGATAAGAATGAAGTTAAAAAAAAAATTAAGTCATAACATAAAAAAACCAAATTTAAAATCAACCCTCAAAAATTGGGTATTATGTTATGTGCGCAAATATCGTGCAACATAAAATTCAGTTATCCTTTTTTTAATCAACAGGGCATCTGCTTTCAGAAAATATATAACTGGTTGGGGGTGTAATCTTCTGTCCAAAAAAATCAGATTTGAATATGCGTGAAAAATGAAAAAATTGCTCCAGTACTAAGGTGATTAATGTGCACAAAAAAAAAGCACTTTAACGCAACACACCAGGACACCAAGGTCTTATGGGCCTTAAATAAGGGATGCAAGGCTCTGCAGAAGCTTATATCACTTGATAATAAATAATCTGCGCCAATGGAACCAAATAAATTGCATCAAAAGGGTTTAAAGCAGCTACACTAGGCCCTGGTTCACACCTAGGCGTATTGCATATGCGCGGTTGTCGAGCGTTTTTTTACCGCGATTCGCGGTAAAAAAATCTCGCGACAAACACGCGTATAGTATTTAAAATGTATTAATCCAGAAAAAAAACAATAAAAACTCACATTTAAAACCATGTCAGCCGGCCGGCTATCGCATATAACTCCCATCTCCTCAAAACGAAAGATTGAATTCAAATCGGTACACGGTGTCCGCTGGGCTCTGCCGCCTCCTACGGGCGGCTCTCCATGCGTCAGTGCGGGAAGGAGGTTCTCCGGTGCCGTCCATAGACGGTAGAGCCCAGCGGACACCGGGCACCGATTTGAATGAAATCTTTCGTTTTGAGGAGATGGAGTTATATGCGATAGCCGGCCGGCCAACATGGTTTTAAATGTGAGTTTTTATTGTTTTTTCTGGAACAAGTTTATCCATAAACCTTCTAACATGTACGCATTCCATACATGCAATGGCAAGGTTAGGAAAAAGAACACAATCAGGTTCTAGACGTCTGTGAATGTGAGAATGATGCCCATGTGTACATCTACATCAGGTATGTCAAACTGGTGGTTTTTGGGTCGTATGTGGACCTCTAACTCCTTTACGGCCCCCAGACAGATTAGGGCTCTATATTAAATGTGGTTCTGGCTGTACTCTGGGAAATAAAGGCTTCATTAATACAACTGTCACGCTAAATAATTCAGGAAAAGTTTAATTGCTCCTTTCTCTGGGATAACGTGTTATTCGCAATTGTTAATTACCAAAGTGCCATATTTCTTTTTCTGGAATTAAGCGGGTGTAGGACCCTGCAGACCAAAATGTGGACCATTGAAAACTTATTTCACTGAATTCAGGCCGCTGTTTAATTTGATTTGACATGCCTGCAGTAAATGTTCTACTTTGCAGAGCCGTGATCCAGCCGGGAAATATTGTCGGGATCCACCCGCTGCCTGATTGACAGCTGGCTCTGCCTCTCTAGGGCTAGAGCCAGCTATGCCCACCCTCTTCCCTGATTGTCCCTTCAATGAACACTGGAGGAACAGTAAGGGGAGAGGGGAATCCCTGCAGGGAGCGGTGACTGACAGTCACTGCTCTCTGCAGGGAGAAAACCGTGAGCTAAGCAATCAGCAGTTTGTGATCGCTCAGCTTCTGATCTATAGAGCCGGTTCTAAGTATTGGGAAGAGTACATTTTACTCTCCCAATAGTTCTCCTTTAAGGGATGCAAGAACACAGGGACATGTGTGATAAAAGGTGGGCGTAGAGCAGGGTTGGCATATCTGTATTGCAAAGCTTCATGGGACTTGTAGTTCCCCAACAGCTGAAGTGGTGAGGTTGCCAATACCTGGCGCAGAGGATGAATGGAAAATAGACCCAGCAGAGTTTTTAATAAAAGCTTATAGACGTAGGGGGTTGAAAGATGTACAGAACAGTGGTCCGAAGATCAGGAGGACAGTGGGCTTATGTTTGTGAACATAAAGAAAGGAGATCAAAAGGAGAAAAGCAATAAATATGAGATGAAAAGCAGAAGCGAGAGCCTTTGTTATGGGTAGTACGTTATAGAGCAGGGGCGAGATTGTTAATGAGCAGAGAAGACAACGAGGAAGAGGGTGCAGTGTGCAAGGCCTAGATTGTTAACTGGAGTGAGGGGGGAATGCAGTGTGGCAGCGGAGGACACACAGGAGGGGTCAATAGGAGCCGATCACAAACAAGAAGGGTAAGAAAAAAGACAAATTGTAGGCACATTAAAAATGAACAATGACGAGAGTGGAGATGATAGTGCAGCATGTGAAAATCATAGGCGGAAGGGAGAGAAGACAGTAGGTGGAGATTAGACCACAGAGGGGAATAAGAAGTCAACGGATGTAGATTGTGGCTGGGGGGTAGAAAAGAAGACACAGGGGATAGAATTAGGCTGTACTGCATGGCAGCATACACAAGTGTGTAGTACGATTGTCTATATGACCTAAACTACAAGTCCCAACAGACACATGATGGCTTGTAGTTGTGCAGCAGGCAAGCTGGCCTTTGCTACACTATTTTAAGTAGCTACAATCTGTTAAAGCGAATCCTGAGTCAAAACGTTACTTTAGAGCCAATGACCCAGCCCCGAGGCTGCCAATAAAACAATGGCCCTTTATATGGGTTTCCAGCAGCCACTGCTTCACGTCCACCTCCCACTTTAAAGAGAAACTCCGGGCAAACTTTTTCTTATCCCTTGCAGTGGGGCAACCCACTGCAAGGGATACGTGCTCGTTTTTGTCTAGGTGCAAAAACAAAAAGCTATACTCACCCGATTCTCTGAGCTGGTATTCTGTTGAAATAGCCAACTCGTTGAGATCTGCAACTTCATCACTTCCGGTTACTTGCCAGCAGAAGATTTCGATGAGTTTGCAGTAGTGCGCATGTGTACGCACCCGGCTGCATAACAATAAGCCCATGAGAATACTCGGCGAGATGTCCAACTGCTGCCAGTGCATTTGTATAAAACTAATACAGTGAAAGCCACTGCGTTATTTTTATATCAGCGCATGCGCACTGACAGCAGTTGGACAACTTAACGAGTATTCTTATGGGCTTTTTGCAATGCAGCCGGGTGTGCACACACACGCACTACCGCCAACTCATTGAAATCTTCTGCTGGCAAGTAACCAGAAGTGATGAGCTTGCAGATCTCGACAAGTTGGCTATTTCAACAGAATACCGGCTCAGAGAATCGGGTGAGTATAAGTTTTTGTTTTTTTTGCACCGAGACAAAAACAAGCACTTAACCATTGCAGTGCGGACCAGCTCCACTGCAATGGTTAAGAAAAAGTTTCTCTTAAAAGTGGGAGGTGGACGTGAAGCAGTGGCTGCTGGTAATACATATAAAGGGCCATTGTTTTATTGGCAGCCTCGGGGGTGGGTTAGACCGGTCCCAGGAGCCTCTCTCCCCCTCTGCTACAGTGGTCTAAGAATCCTTGAGTCATCATGTCACACTGTATTATGGAAGATTGGATACCGAGGAACATGCCATCACTGAAGCAGAGAAGGAGGCAGGCTTCAGGGAGCGCTGTAACAACCGGCCAGCTCTGTGGTGCGGGTGAATTATAATTTTATTTTAACACCTAGACAAAAATGAGCACTTAACCCTTGCAGTGTCGGGGTAGCCCCACTGCAAGGGTTAAGAATACATTTTCCCGGGAATTCTTCTAAGGACCAGACTCTTGTGATGAAGAGATTCTGATTGTTTGCTCATCAGCGTAGCTGACTCACGCAGATCCAGTCCTTCATTAACAGTGGGAAGAGAAAGAGAAGCAACTACCAGAAGCAGCAGCTAGCCTAGAGGCACTTGATCAGTCTGCTGCAACCTAGCAGAGGTTGCTCAGTCTCCTCCATCATAGCAGCAATAATCTATTCTCCTACAGATAAAACAGCAGTATTTGTTTAGTCTCTTGTAACATAGAAGCAATCACAGTGTGTTCTGTAGGGTACAGTGCCTGCTGTAACTCAATCTTTTATAGATGACGACAGTCCCTTGCAGTTTCCTATAACATGGCAATAACTACTCGGTCATTTGTAACATGGCAGCGGTCACATTTTGTAGTATTACAGTAGTAATTCAGTCTCCTGTAATATGGAAGCAGTCCTAACCTCACAGAGCAGCAGTCCTCTTCCTCAGTGTATATAGTATCTCATTCTTCACAATCTCCTCTATAGGAAAAAAGGTGCGTCTATAAACAATTTCCCTTAAGGCAATGCTTACACCTATTTTGGGATACCGTGGCATGAATTATTTGCATGGTTCCACACACTATCATTAAACTTGCAGGGCAAAGCAGAAGTTTCTTTTTAACCAGCCACTGCCTGATGGCACATACCCACCTGTCCTTTGCTCCATCGCTGCCAAAAGACGTGTCTACGTGTGGGCTGTAGTTGCTCAAGTTTTAGCAGATACAGGGTTATGGACTCTATCCATTTGATGGTGTTGGTGTTTGGTAATTGGCCTGGCACCCATACCTAGAAGTACCAGGTATTTGGTTTCCATTCATTTCTATGGCCATGTTCACATCTGAGTGTTTTGTTGCTTGTGGTTAAACGCCCATCTTTGAAAAAAAGTACACGAGCTTCGTCTTGGCAGATTACGCACTTCTTGGCCCCATAGACTTAAATGGAAACGCTTGAAAGATGCATTTTTGCCCTTTACATCAACGTGTCACAAGCAGCTCGCAAAAACGTGTGACAATGTATGACGCACGCAAAAAACGTGCTAGAAATAAGCAAAAATGCTGTCGCCTAGGTGTGAATGCAGCCTAAAAGCACCTAGTGTTAGTACCTGCATTGGTCTGGGTCTCAGCCTCTTGTACTCCCCTTTATAGCAGAATGCAGACTAGAAGAGGGAGTGGCAGTAATTAAGGGGTCAGTCAGCAGTAATGCGGTGAATGAAACTGACAGTAGAAGAGAGCAAAACGACGACCTAATCAGCCTGCTGCTGCTCCTTTACCGTCCAATCGCAGAAATACAAACCCTTTAGCAGGCAAGAACGTTCCCATTCTAGGAGTTTATCTTTGTATTTACCTTCTTGCCTGGAGTTTAGCTTTAAAGTGTATCTGAAGTTAAATCCCATCTCGATAACATTACCAGGTTTACAGATGTAAGCATGCCTTTGCCTCAGCTCAAAACCTCCGTCATGCATGTTTTCTCCAGTGTTCTGAAAACATGTTTGTTTAGATGTCAGGATTAGTACCTCTCCTTCGCCCCCACATCCAAATCTTGCTGCCCTCACCTTCATACGCCCCTTCTTAGCCAATGACACCACAAAGATGCTTATTCACTCCCTTGTTATCGCTCGCCTTGACTATTGGTCTAACACTACACAGACTGCCCCCTTTAAGTCCATCATGAATGCTGATGCCAGACTCACCCACCATACCAACTGCTCAGTAGGTGCCACCCCTCTGTACCAACCCCTCAAAATACTGAAAGCAACAAAGCCATCCACAATTCTGCCCAGAGCTACATCACCAAACCCATCTCCAAACCGTCCTCCTCCCATGCTTGCCGCCAGGACTTCTCCAGAACCTCCAACTTCCTCTGGAACTCCTTACACCATCTCTCTGGCTGTCTCGTACACTGTACACCTTTAACCAATGCCTGGAAAACCTCTCTCTCCTGACTACCTAAAAACTGAACTTTTAGCTCATCGCTCACATTTATTACCTTTTGTATCATTTGCCCATTGGTGTTAGATTGTAAGCTCTCATGATCAGTGTCCTCCTAACCTACATGTATTGAATTTTTTTGTCACTGTACTGTCCCCCTTTATTTTGTACTGTGCTACACAAACTGTTGGTGCTATATAATTCCTGTATAACAATAATGATAGTAATTAGTACTGCTCCAACTTTACATCTGGGCTGCTCCAAGTGCTGCGGGTGTCATTCATCCCAGCTCTGGTTTTGAGTCTCTGCCAACCGCCCCCCTCCTTCTGGACAGCTACAAAAGACTGACGACATCCCGGAAAAAAAGAAAAGATTCTCATTCGTCAGCGGGGTCACATGACTGCCCTGGCCATTGCCAGCATTATGATGCCACACAGACTCCTGGGCTGTGTGCTGAAGTTTTTAAGTATGCGGCCCGTTACACTGGCTGGTGGTAGATAGTCATAACTAGTGATGTGCGGGGGATTGGTGTTTGCCCCCAGAGTTCACCCCTGCCCACTCAAATCTGCCGTTTACACCCCGCCCTCCTTCTGGCCAGTTGCAGTCGGGGCAAAGGGGCGGAGAATGGCCCTGCCGCAACTGGAGCAGCCCATGGCAACCAATCAGCTTCTCCCTTCAGTTTGTTCAGTTAGGATTTAAAAATGAAAGCTAGAAGCTGATTGGTTGCCGTGCTCAGCTGCCCTGGATTCTATCTTTTGATCAATCCCCCTCACAGACCAATCTACTGACCAATCCATACCAAGCCTAAACACCTCCTTTAAATATACAACAATGGGATCATAGGTATTCTATGTAGCTCTTGAATGAGTTCAGGTAAACACAGGTAATACCAGACAAGCCCCTTTACAAAGACACAGTCAAAGTATACACTTCAGTACTGGGTGCTGACGTCACAGGTAAACAATAAAACTTGAACTAAACGTATTTTGGTGATCGCGTCTTCCCATACACCCTCCAATCAACAAACCCGCCCCTGATAATGAGAAGTCATACCTGCCGCAGCTAGTGGTCCCAGAATCTACCATTCCACAAATCAAGCAGCAGATCCCCCCTAACTCTGGCTGCTGCAGATCTCCGGCCTCCTCCAGCGCAGATTATTACTTACAACATGGCGAGCTGACGTCTACAGCACACTGAAGCAACCTCGTGATTTGTCATTACCCGTGTCACTCATCCGATTTCAGCCGCTGATAGGAGAGGGGGCGGGACTTGTTAGACAAGACAGTCAGCCCCTTATTCCTTCCTGTAAACACGGGGGCGTGGCCGAAAAAATAACATGACGACGTATTATTGTACATGACGTCAGATCAGACAGCAGGCACGTAGGAATACCGTGATCATCAGACAGGCAGGGAGTTCATAGACGAGGGTGACAAGTGAGAGGATGTGGTAGCAGTAGTGCAGAACTGTGATTATTGCGGGGTTCTTGAGACCGTCCCTGACATTGAAAGGCTGTCCTTGATTTGCAGTATAACCTGCACAGAATTCTCTAATTCTGCCTATCATGTTCATATTTTATCATGTAGTTAGGATATCCAAAGCATCCTTTGCATGAAAAACGTGACCCATGTGTTATTTTGTTTTAGATCTCAGAACTGGCAGATGATTGGATGATCAAAACAGATCTCAGGAAAAAAATCTTAACCCTTGCAATAGGGCTACCCCCACACTGCAAGGGTTAAGTGCTTGCTTTTGTCTAAGTTCAAAATAACAAAGTTATACTTGCCCTAACCTTGGAGCCAGCCGACTGTGACAGCGCTCCCTCCAGCCTGTCTCCTCCTTCGCTGCAGCGATGGTATGTCTGGCGGCATCCTCACATCCAATACACTGTGTATAGAATGCAATGACTCAAGGATCCTTAGATCACTGCAGAGGAGGGGGAGCGAGGCGGAAAGGACCAGTCTAAAGGTGCCCATACACTGCACGATTCTCGTACGAAAATCGCGGGAAATCCCGTGATCGTACGAGAATCGTGCAGTGTATGGAAGGCGTGCGACCGTTTCTACTGTACGGTCGCACGTCTTCCGTCGAACCAGCAGGCTAGAAAACCCGCCGGGAATCTTACGATTCTCGGCAAGTTAGTGGCCTACTGGTTCGACAACTGCCGAACGGGCCGGTGTGCGCACGCAGCCCGTTTGCAGTCATCGTAAGCCCGCCCCTCAGGGGGCGGGCTTGCGATGATCGCAAGTACGATCTGCCTGTCCAAGATGGGCAGATCGTACGTTTTTTTAAGTACTTTACAACCCTCGCAAGACAAAAGTCTTGCGAGGGTTGTAAAGTGTATGGGCACCTTAAGAGCAAGCCGGCTCCGATCTGTTGGGTATAACTTAGACACAAACAAGCATTTAACCTTGCAGTGAGGCAAGCCTCACTGCAAGGGTGAAGATTTTTTTCCACCAGAGTTCTTTAAAGTTAGCATAGTGTGACCTAATTCACCGAGCTAAGTGATATGTCACTTTGCAAAAACTATTTTTCGCTTAGCTTAAAGCAGCCTTTCTCATCCACAGTGCTTTCTGGCTTCCTCAAGATGAGCATGATCCAGCCTTTCCATGGCGCTGGCAGGATGGCCACCAGCTACGTAGCCCCAAATGACGCTAACTCAGGGAGGGTGGGATCCAAACCTGCACCGCCTCTCACCCTCTGCCATGCTGTGATGGTAGGACTCTGATGTGAAGGGGGACCGAGGACTCTGATTTGAAGGGGGAAATCTGATGTGAAAAGGGCTCTGATGTGAAGGGAGGACTGAGGACTCTGATGTAAAGGGGGAACTGGTATGTGAAAGGGACTCTGAGGACTCTGATGTGAAGGGGGAACTTTGATGTGAAAGGGGCTCTGATGTGAAGGGAGCACTGAGGACTATGATGTGAAGGGGGAACTCTGATGTGAAAGGAGCTCTGATGTGAAGGGAGCACTGAGGACTATGATGTGAAGGGGGAACTCTTATGTGAAATGGGCTCTGATGTGATGGGGGGACTGAGGACTCTGATTTGAAGGGGGAAATCTGATGTGAAAGGGGCTCTGATGTGAAGGGAGGACTGAGAACTCTGATGTGAAGGGGGAACTGTGATGTGAAAGGGGCTCTGATGTGAAGGGAGCACTGAGGACTCTGATGTGAAGGGGGAACTCTGGTGTGAAGAGAGGACTCTGATTTGAAGGGGGAAATCTGATGTGAAAGGGGCTCTGATGTGAAGGGAGCACTGAGGACTCTGATGTGAAGGGGGAACTCTGATGTGAAGAGAGGACTCTGATGTGAAGGGGAGACTGAGGACTCTGATTTGAAGGGTGAAATTTGATGTGAAAGGGGCTCTGATGTGAAGGGAGGACTGAGGACTCTGATGTAAAGGTGGAACTCTGATGTGAAGGGAGGACTGAGGACTCTGATGTGAAAAGGGCTCTGGTGGTGGTGTTTTTTTCATGGAGTCTCCCCTTAAAAAGTATTACATTTTAGGCTGGGGTGCCTCATGATTTTGCATGCTTTTAAGGAGTGCGATGACTTGATAAACTTTGGCCTAAACTGTATTTCCACTTTTGCAGCCAAGATATGTTTGTTATGTGTTCCTGTTCACAAAGCTTACCTCAAAATAATTAGAAAACAACATTTTCTAACTTTCAGATATTTCTGTGTAGCGGGCCTACGGGCAGACCTCAAGCTAATGTGGACATTCTCAAAGTGAGAGGAAAATCACTGTATGCTGACCTGCCGCAATTAGATCTTCCTCCTTCTCCCTTCAGATCCTCAGTATACCTATAGGTGGAAGTGCAGCTCCTGCTAATCTTCCGTGCCCACTATGGCTGCAGCACTGAAGGTCTCCTAAACTTCAACCCTGCCGTTGGATCTCCATCCCCTGGGGCCATTCGCTTTCTGATTGTCCAGGAGGAGTAGGGGACAGATATGCATCTGCAGTGCGGAGCTATAAAAGACCTGCAGAGCTGTAGCCAGAGCGAGCACGGAAGTTCAGCGGAAGCTAGACATGCACCCGCAGGTATACTGAAGATTTGGGGGAGAAGGAAGATCCAATTATGGAAGATCAGTATAGAGCAAAGGGCCTCTACAACTTACTCAACTGCAGTAACTGTATTGTGGGCAGAGTTGGGTTTCTCTTTTTTGGTCTCACCAATTGGACTGGCATAGTAAATCCCTTATTGATTGTCCCAGCCAGGTGCAGCATGTGCTGGGTGAAAGTCTCTTCTGTGCAGCCTCTAAATAGGCTTTATGAGGCAATTCCCATTCTGGTGGTTTGGGGGAATTGACAAACTGAACCTTTAAACAATCTCTGTGATTTTGGCAGCTTTATCTCTTGTGGTAAGTCTTTGGAATGCACACCCTGTGTTTAGTTCCTGTGTACTGTCTCAGACTTATCCTACTGTGTGAAAGCTCTCCGACTCTGTGGCAGCGGCAGTGATATCATTTCCCTAGTCTTGAGCCACTGGGTGCACCCTATCTATTGGACGCCTTAGTTAAAATGGTGCTGGGACCGCTGGACATTATGGCGCATGTGTAGCCCAGGAGTAACATCATCGGGGGCCTCTCTGGATGCCGGTGAAATTGTGCATGCTCAGCAGGATGCAGACATAATTGGGTGGTGCCCCTTCCACCATCAATTTATGCTTCTGGTAAATCTTTGCACTTTAGTTTTATTCTCAGCATTTTGGTGCACTATTGCTATGCATTTTCTGCTGCTCATGTCCCTATTTCTTTGCATCCTTTGTAAATCCTGCTTTTCTGTCTGCCTGTCCTGCTGTCCTCTTTTTGCTATGGATAGTACCACCCAGTCAGACCACCAACTGTGTTGGTAAGGGATCAGGTAAGTAGTGAAGAGTTTATTTTTTTAAAGAGTATACTGTTGATATCTGTCATAACTTTTGATAGCCCTTCAAGAGTCAAAATAAGTTCACGGTCTCTTTGCTGTGCAGGTTCCAGAAATTAATGCAAAACCTCATTTTGCTACCGTCACTCCTGCAAAAGCTGTTCTTTGTCTCGGCACAGTACCTCAGCAAGATGCCATATGCACTTAGCGAATTGTTGGAAATGCAACAGCCTATGCTGATATGTACTGATTTGTATTACTGACATTCACAGATGTAATATTGTCTTTTAAACACTAGATGTTGCTGTGGTGCAAAGCTTGTCTATGCTACTCTGTATGCTAGTTTTTCTATATGCATGCTTCTATCTATGATCTATATGTTTCCTGCATGATGCTGTATACACAGATGTAATGTCCTCCTAAGCAAATAAAACTTAATCCAGCATTCCTCAAGATCAAGTGCTTTATCTAATCACATAACCAACATGAATAATAGATGCAGTGATAGAGAGAGCTCTACCAGAAATACTAGTATGCCTAGCATGACACAATGAAGTTGCAAAGGCAAAGGAATCACTATAATACAGAGGTTGCCAGAGTCAGTTATAAAGTCGATACAGGAGGTATCCACCATGCAACAAGAGATTGAAGGGTTAATTCAGGACAGCAGAAGCCACACAAGAAGCCATGTATCAACAACAGACTGGGCAAACTATACTCTTTAAAGAGTCAAAGGTTAATTCACTTGTAATTACTCTCCTAGTTGATGTTTTGCTGATGATGAGACTTGCGACGCATGCTATTCTGGCTATAGAAGAAGTTCTGACATTCAAAGGTGCTCTAGACCGCAAGAAGGCATACAGTATACAGGGGCAGGAGATGCTTGTAGGCCAGCAGTAACCATAGCAGCGGTTGGAAGAGCAATTACAAATTAGAAAAAAAGATTGAAAGAGTGCTAATAAAAGATGTAGCAGGGGATCAAATAATAATGTCTGCTAAAATTACCAGGCAACTTTGTGGCAGAAGGGTCAATAGATATCATTAGATGTTAAGCCAGAGTCATGCTAGCTTCCCTATGATGGTTTAAACCTCTTTGGAAGCAAAATAGAGTCTGCAATGATGAAAGTGACAGGAGGCCACTCTGGCCTGGTCCCAACACACAGGAACCAAAGACATCAGAGAAGATTGTCTGACAGGTGCCAGCTTCCAGATAGCTACAAATAGGCAAAAGTCCATAGACCAATCAAAGACTATAGGAGTAACTGGAAGAGTATGCAGGTGTCTCTGCTCAAATTGCAAAAGAACAAGAACCCCTTCCACTTCAGAGCAGCAAAAGTACTCTTGTGGTTGCGCCTCCCCAGATAGTGGCAGTTGGTACCAGGGTAAAGCTCTTTGCACATGTCTTGTCGGAAAGAGTTCAATCAAGATCCATGGACCATTCCCACCATCTCTGTAGGCCACCATTGGAGGCTAAAGAGAAAATATCTTACCACTCATTTCCAAGAGACAAGCATACCCCACTTATGGAAAATAAATTAATTTTACAGGAGTATATAGTAGAGATGACACAAAAAATGGTGTTCATGTGTCAGTCTCAGACTCCTAAAGGAGCAGAAGATGGCAGGCTGGCTATTGGCTATGGAATCTGCCCACAGAATGCTGTCAATCACAAGGGAGGAGTGTCATTGGTTGCTAAGAGGTGCCATTGTCAAAAGTGCATCCTTAACTTTGGTTCACTACTTAGTAACAGACCTAGAGCAAGTATTATTCAGGTGTCCCTCTACTTCATTGGCTGCATTTTCCAGTAGTGTACCACATAATAAAGAAGAAATATGAATGACAGCATATGGAGTTTGTACCTTCAAAGTCAGTAATGGAAGCTCCAATCCCTAAACCCTAATGCTATACTAAAGTTTCCATGAAAATCTTACCCTATAAAAGAAGTGTGTACATACTTACCTTTCCTAACACCCTGTTCTAGAGAATGCCGCTTCTTGCAGAGAAATGGTCCCCCGAAGTCTTCTTGGAAACCGACACACCTTGAAGTGTTGTTCCCCACTGGTTGCTATGCAGTTTCTCAGCAACAGAGCAGCATTCAGCAGAGCAAGGGGAAGGAAAGGGATGGATGTACACTTTTCTTTTGCAGGGAAAGCTTTTCTTGAAAACTGTATTTAAAGTGTATTTCCACTTTTATAGACAAATTTGGATAACATCTACCTTAAAATTTGTATATGCTCTGTGGTATTGTGTGGCAATCCCACTGTAGAATTGGATGTGATGAGCACCTGGGACTCTCAGCCAGATGGGCTGAGATGTGTCAGGAAACAAGGGATTGTCTGGATTCTGCTTGGAATCCTGGACCTGGGAGGTTTCAAGGGGATTCTGGAGGAAAGATGAGATCCCCAGGCCTAGATCCAGGCTTTAGCAGTGGCCAGCACCCGATGATTGCACAGGTGTGCACAACCCTTAAGGAAAGGGTGCAGGCTAGGGGAATTAGCGCCTACTGGGAAAGAGGAACAGAGCGTGTTCAGGTGTCAGGAGAACGCCCCCCAGAAGTCAGAGAGGAGTCAGATGGTGAGTGTGCTAGAGGCACACTAAAGGTGGCCATACACTTTACAACCAACGTACGATCTGCCCATCTTGGACAGACAGATCGTACTCTTGATCATCGCAAGCCCGCCCCCGAGGGGCGGGCTTTCTAATGACCGCAATGCTGAACGGGCAGTGTGCGCACACCGGCCCGTTCGGCATTTGTCTCCCGAGCACTGTTCAAACCAGCCGAAAATCGTACGATTTTCGGCTGGTTTTCTAGCGTGCTCCTTAGACAAAAGATGTGCGACCGTACAGTCGAAACGGTTGCACGTCTTCATTCACACTGCATGATTCTCGTACGATCGTGGGATTTCCCGCGATTCTCGTACGAGAATCGAGCAGTGTATGGGCACCTTAAGACAGCCAGGGAGGCTGGGAGAGAACTGGTGAGGCTAGGAGAGCCGTGAGCCTGAGGGGCCACCAGTACAAGTGTGGGACAGCACTTCAAAGAGGACCAGTGGGTCAGAAGTGCCAATGTTTAAAGTGTAAGCCAGGAGGCTATTCTTGTGTTGCTTTAAAGCCTTTCATGAATTATGCTGACAACCCCTGCGTGGGTATCCAAGATGCATTTATGAACTTTGTGTTGAAATAAAGTGGGCTACCGAGCCCTTAAACCGAAGATATTGCGAGTAGACTGCATTCTTAAGCGCTCACCCTATGTGCTAATATCCCCGAACATCACAGCTCCCATTCACATAGCAAGCCTTAACAAAGGGTTCTAAATCTCAAGGTTAGTATTCTGCATTGTATGTTAATGAGAGGAGACATATTCTGTCCCCAGTTGGTCCCTATGAAATAGTTCAGAATAGCTTTCAGTCCTGTGTATAATCCTCCTCCAAGGAAATTACTACAAAATAAAAAATATTTTTAGATAAGCTGTGTTAATGGGAACACATAACAAGCATTCAATATATTGGGGGTTTCTCAAAGTTGACTGCAAAAGTGGAACTTGGGCATATATGCGTTGCATCATGGAAAATAGATCGGTTACATTTTCTTATATATTGATGTGGGTTGAGGGCCCCATAGAAGTCAATATCAGTGCATGAAAATGCATGATACATGCGTTTTCATGAGCTGCAAATGCATGGTAACTGTGACCCACCACTGGTAACAGACCATGGGCTCTTACCCTAGCTATGTTTGGTTATTGATACTGAACACATCATTTGAGAAACTGCACAATGAAAACCTGCACTCCATACAGCCCTGCAACCAAGTTGAGTAGGGTGGTGCTCCAATTTCGCTCCCATGATGGACTACAATCTCAATACAAATTAGTAAACTAAACATGACATTGTAGTCCAGCATGGGAGTGAGCCTTGAGCGGTGACTACTTTACAACACACACAGGGACCATGGGGAACAAAGTAGCCACCCTCCAGAAGGAAGGACAGTGTCAGCACCAATTCAGAGATGATTTGAGGATCAATAGTCAAGTGATACACAAAAAGATACATTTTTGACAATAGTTACAGTACTTGCATGTACTTTTAACTCCTTTTGTTAAGGGCTTGTTCACACCATAAACAGTGCGTTCCAGAGCGGTCAGCTGCTGGAACGCATCCCAGCCGGCTTCTTGCGTTCAGGGGCGTAAGGGGGCATTGAAGTCAATGGCACCACAGTCACGCCCCCCACCAACACCAGAATGTGTGGCACATCAATGCCTGTGTACCGGTCAAGTGCAATCTAAAAAAAATGCTGCATGCACTATTTTTTCAGATTGCACTGGACCAGAACGCAGGCACTGTCAATGATGCCATTGACTTCAATGCACCACCACGCCCCTTCCCGCAGGTAGCCGGCCGGGATGCGCTCCAGTGCATGGATGCACTCTGGTGCATCACCTCCTCTGAAAAGTCAGGCACTCGGTCAGCAGTTGCAGGAGAGAGGAGGGGACCCGGCGGCATACTTTATCCCATCGGATGAACTTCCCCTCCTCTCTTTGCTGGAATCCATCTCTAAAATGGATGCCGGCAAGTAAGCACGTGTGACGTTCCAGCGGCTCCTCTGGGTGACACCACGCTTGGGGACTCCCCTGGTTCCAGTACAATGGTTAATTTTGTTTCTGTTTAGAGTTGTTCTTTAACTATTGAGAGCTGGTGACTTCTTCTTGTTGTCTCCCTAAAGTGGACACAGACAGCAGAAAAGACCTGACAGGTGTTCTAATCCCTCCACTCCATACGAAACTTAAAAAAAAGTTTTGACTTCATGTGCACTTTGACGAAAAGCACAGATTTATCTATTTTTAACCATTCCCCCTAGAATACAGTCCTAGTGGCCCCCGAACTCCGCGAAACGTTTTCTGTAAGAGCGCATTACATCCCATCACCGACTAGTGTTTACAAAGTGCCGAGAGTTCGGGTCCAACAAAGTACAGAAGTACAGCGGCAACGTGATACACAACCCGGAAGTTGGATAAGGCGTGTATCTCATTGGCTGGTGAACTAGATGGGGGCGTGCAGTTCGTGCTTGTCATCAATGAGCGACTTTGCTGCAGACTTTCTATTGGACGGAAGGTAGCAGGAGCATCACCGTTGCCAGGGTTACAGGAGACCTCGGGGTGGTGACATTAGGTAGAGCGCGCGAGTGTGGAAAGAGCGGGATCTGTGTTCAGGTATTGGGGTGAGTGATGACGGGGTCTGTTCTCACAGCTTTCCTCCTCCAGTCTTCTGTTTTTACCACATGGCTCCCCCTCTCTTATCGTACGACTGTTCATAAGGGATAGAGCCATCGTTATAGGTGTCCTGCCTTCCATACAGAAACTAGGCATGCCCTATCAATGATCTCACAGTGGTGGGGACCATTCTGGGGGCTCAGCTGATCACAGCCTATCATTGCATTACAACCAGTTCCATAAAGCAGAAGCTAAAGTTACAAGTACCAGTTCAGGCCGCCATGGATGACCAAAGGAACCCTCATATTTTCTATGGGGGCCAGTCACACTTATGTGTTGTGCTGCAGGGTGACTTTCAAAATGTTGAAGGTGCTACATAGTGTGTCTGCCATAGAGCTCCATGGTGTGCGTGAAAAATACACGGAAGCCCCCATTCACATGTGTGTAGTGTCATATTGCATGTTGTGTTTATACATGTTTGTTGTCCGTATGGCAGCCTATTCATTTCAATGGGTTTCCCAGGTGTGGCAAAGAAGCTCATGCACCTTTTGGAGCTTTGCGTGTCTGTATGTTTGTTGCGCCTTTATGGTTATCGTCCCCATCGCGTGGGCATTATCTCTGAATTGGTGCTGACACAGTCCTTCCTTCTGGAGGGTGGTTTCTTTTGTTTCCCATGGTCCCTGTGTGTGTTGTAAAGTAGTCACCACTCCAAGCTTACTCCTATTATAGACTAAAATCTCATGTATAGTTTAGTCATTTGTAGTGAGATTGTAGTCCATCACAGGACTGAGCTTGGAGCGGTGGCTACTTTATAACACACACAAGGCTTCTGTAGAAATTGATACTTTTTTGGCAACAGTGGTGTTTTTCTGTGAAGGAAAACTAAATGATACTTGATTGTGGAGACTTCAGTCTTCAATACATAAAAATGTAACTAAGCGAATGTAATGCATTTATTTGTAATGACCGTTATGTACTTTCTTATTTTAAGGTGAGAAGAGAAAATGTCCTGTGATAGTCAACATGTTGAAGATATTCACAATGCCCTGTCTGTCATGCAAAAAACTTTGGAGTGTCCCATATGGTAAGTTATGGTGCCCTTTTGAATTTTTTTTTTCCTTACCTGTCCAACAAGGGCTGTATTTTTAGGGGGTAAGACCTAAGGGGATTGCTACGTGTAGGGTATTTGTAGGTAGAGTGTTAATTTTAATGTAAGTTATGCAAATATTCACTATTGTTATTCTCCTCTTAAAACAAGTATTTGGCATAATGAAGAAATGTTAAATGCAGAATGGAGATTTAGGGCCAGTTCACACCACATCCAGTGCGTTCTTGCATGGTTTGTGACTGGAACGCATAATAAAAGCTTCCTGCATTCTGCGGCAGGAGAGGGCATGGTGCTGCCATTCATGTAAAAGGTAACGCAGCCACGCCTTCTGCCTGCAGTGTGATCGCCCACACTGGAACGCGTGGAACAGCAGGTGCAATCACAATAAATAGTGCATGTTGCATTGTGCCCCCTCCTGCCCTAGAGTGCGGGAGGCTTTAATTATGAGATCCAGTGTGTTCCGGCCACTAATCGTGCCGGAACGCACTGGATGTGGTTTGAACCAACCTTTACCTCCTTTCACTAAAAATCACCCCAGTGTGCAGCTCTGCATGCTGTTATAAATCTATCTTACATTTCATTAGTTAAATTTAAAAAATCTTTTTTGCTTACAATTCCTGTTTTTCATTTCTGGTCCTCTTAGGCATTAGTGATGTAGCCCATGCCTAAAGAGATGCATCCTGGGAAGCTTAAATCAGCAGAGCATTGCTGGGAAATCTCATTTGTAATCTCACGAGATCTCAGGGAAAGGCATTTTCCTCCCCTGAGAGGATGTGCATAGTCACATGTCCTAGTCACATGTCCTAGTCACATGTCCTAGTCACATGTCCTAGTCACATGTCCTAGTCACATGTGCCAATTTTCAGGAAGTAAAAGGAGATCTAGTAATCTGCCCTCAGTAAACATGGCCACTGTCGAAAGACTGGGGAAGACAAGAGAAATAAAGTATGCAAAGCATACAAAGCTGGCAATGATCTAGAAGTATGTGTTTGTAGTTTGCCATTACTAAACATTTCTAAAGGTGTCTTTGTTGTCATTTTTAAGATAAGGTGGAAGTTCCTCTTTAACTAAAGGCACAAATGTCAGGACTTGTCATTTTTTATTTAACAATGTTGCATATTTGTTTAACAGTGCTAAATATTGAACAACATTGCCCATCTGTGTGTACGTGTGGATCTCCTTGCCTCAATATTACACTCTGCTGAAAACAAAAGTGATATTCTATATCCCTCGTGCCCGATATGTGGCTTGCAGGCATCATATACCCCAGCAGCACTCCTTGTGTAGGTTGCTGTGCTCCAGATCTTGTGTTCTGGCAGCTGTGTTGGACTTTGTACGGTACCACTGGATGTCAGTTCCCATTCTGCTTCAGCACATTCTGTTGCAATGCCGAGAAGGTGTTTTGACATTGTATTTGAAAGGTCGGTGCCGTGATGTCATTGGCCCCCTAGAGCTACCTTTTCCTGTAAGCAGCACATGCATTATCTGACTCTCTCCTCCACATTGTGTGAGCCTCTCTCACCATTCCCATTTGTAGTGTTGTAGAGAGCAATCTGAGTCTGATAAATCTCATCGCACAAAGGGCAGGCAGTGTTATAACTCACAATTGATAATATCACTTACTAATGTTGTGACAACCCTTGTTAAAATAATGTGGTGAAAGCAAGGCAGAAGGACAGAGCCTCTCTCACCATTCCCATTTGTAGTGTTGTAGAGAGCAATCTGAGTCTGATAAATCTCATCGCACAAAGGGCAGGCAGTGTTATAACTCACAATTGATAATATCACTTACTAATGTTGTGACAACCCTTGTTAAAATAATGTGGTGAAAGCAAGGCAGAAGTACAG
>NW_017306458.1:653030-673012 GCF_000935625.1 Nanorana parkeri
ATGCATGCATGCATGTATGGATGGAGCTACCTCGCGGCCATATCCCCAGCCCACCCCAACTCAAGCTAATATTCGGCGGCGCACAGCAGATTATGAATATCTGCTCAACACAAGGGCTGTCGGTGCTGCGCCAGGGGGAGGCTCAGGAGCCTCTCGTCTAGCGCAGTGAAATGCATGCAGTGACCCACTTTTGGGTTGCGACCCACCAATTGAGAACCACTGTATTAAAGGAATTATATGCCAACACTGCAACAGTAATTCCTTGCATATACAGCATGAATACATTCTTTAACAACATGGGAACATAACATATATTATGTAGTAACAATGTATTATCATACTGAGCGCTACAGGAATATGGCATCGTGTCTTTCACAGGTATATGGTTATATTTGTGGGGTTTCAGATATGCAAAGAGCGAAAATGACCTTTTTGTCTGCCAACCTCAGGAAAGCTCTGTGCTAATATTGCTGTACTACTGAAACTTATGTTGATGTTCATATGGCCATGGTTCATATGGTTAAATGTTAAGCCATGTTTGGCAAGTCAGTTTGGTGCCATATTACATGCCTGCAATGCCATATTACATGCCTGCACTAGATTGCCTGCAACTGGTTTACATTTATTTATTAATACACTTTAATTGTGTCAGCCAGGGTAAGCAACATGCTCACTTTAAAGTTGACCCCTGCAGCATCTCAAACTTGCTTTGTCGCCAGGGTTAAGAGAAGAAGCTCTGTGTAAACTCTGATCAAATTCCTACACAGGGCTGTGGACTCTATTCCTGTGCCAATGTATTTTCTTGCTGAGGCCTTGCTGAATAGTGACCTCTCTCTCTCCCCCACTTTGTCAGTTGAAATTTGGATGATGGATTTTAGATGGTGGACGTAAGCTGCATATTTATAGTAAAGTATCATCCATGTTCTTGAATAGAAAAAAGTAAAAGGCTAGCTTGTCATTGAGGTTTCCCAACACCATGGTATACTGCTGTGCAGAACAGCTTGATCCTTTCATCAGCATCACATTGGACTGTGTATTCAAGTTCGGGATCATGATGGCTTTATAATCATTCTGGTCTAAAGCCTTGGTTCTCAACCCCAAAATTTGGTCACGGGTTCCATTGCAGTGTGACTTGGGTTACAACTTAAAGTAGTATTAAGGCCTGGGTGTTTTTTACCTTAATGCATTCTCTGCATTTGGGTAAAAACCGCCCAGAACCTTTTTCTCCCCCAGACACCCCCCCAAACTTACCTGTCAGCGATGCTCGTCCCTGCCGCCGGTCCAGAAGTGATCCTCTGTTCCCCGTACTTCCTGGTTGCAAGGGGAGGATATTGATGGCAGAGGAGCCAAAGGCTCCATCTGCCATCAATCAAAGTGTTGGTCAGAGAGAAGGGGCATGGCCTGCCACAAGGCTGTGTGTGCCTATGGATGCACACACCCACTGTGGGCACGAGCGCGCACAGGTGCCTCCGTTAGTTAATGGAGGCACCCGTGCGGGGGAGGGGCGGAGAGCACTGCGGGGACCCACTTGAAAACGAGGAAATTAAAACTTTTAAAGAAAAAGAACAACAGCCGCCTCAGGCAAAGGTGGGTCTCCTTCTAATTTTTTTTTTTTTTTAAAGATGCACCCAGCCTACTACCTTACAAGAACTGGATTGGATCCTCAGGCTGGGGTGCAGTGTTTGCCTGCTGTGCGGTGACAGAGCTCCATCCGTATGTGCATTGCTTGTACAGTTCCCTTGTGCACCCTGTAGAGGTTCCGGGAGCCAGAATGTGACGTTACTCCAATCCAGGCACTTCTACAGGGCACGCGAGGGAGCTGTAAGCAATGCATGCATGCATGCATGCATGTATGGATGGAGCCGCGCAGCGGCCATATCCCCAGCCCACCCCAACTCAAGCTAATATTCGGCGGCGCACAGCAGATTATGAATATCTGCTCAACACAAGGGCTGTCGGTGCTGCGCCAGGGGGAGGCTCAGGAGCCTCTCGTCTAGCGCAGTGAAATGCATGCAGTGACCCACTTTTGGGTTGCGACCCACCAATTGAGAACCACTGTATTAAAGGAATTATATGCCAACACTGCAACAGTAATTCCTTGCATATACAGCATGAATACATTCTTTAACAACATGGGAACATAACATATATTATGTAGTAACAATGTATTATCATACTGAGCGCTACAGGAATATGGCATCGTGTCTTTCACAGGTATATGGTTATATTTGTGGGGTTTCAGATATGCAAAGAGCGAAAATGACCTTTTTGTCTGCCAACCTCAGGAAAGCTCTGTGCTAATATTGCTGTACTACTGAAACTTATGTTGATGTTCATATGGCCATGGTTCATATGGTTAAATGTTAAGCCATGTTTGGCAAGTCAGTTTGGTGCCATATTACATGCCTGCAATGCCATATTACATGCCTGCACTAGATTGCCTGCAACTGGTTTACATTTATTTATTAATACACTTTAATTGTGTCAGCCAGGGTAAGCAACATGCTCACTTTAAAGTTGACCCCTGCAGCATCTCAAACTTGCTTTGTCGCCAGGGTTAAGAGAAGAAGCTCTGTGTAAACTCTGATCAAATTCCTACACAGGGCTGTGGACTCTATTCCTGTGCCAATGTATTTTCTTGCTGAGGCCTTGCTGAATAGTGACCTCTCTCTCTCCCCCACTTTGTCAGTTGAAATTTGGATGATGGATTTTAGATGGTGGACGTAAGCTGCATATTTATAGTAAAGTATCATCCATGTTCTTGAATAGAAAAAAGTAAAAGGCTAGCTTGTCATTGAGGTTTCCCAACACCATGGTATACTGCTGTGCAGAACAGCTTGATCCTTTCATCAGCATCACATTGGACTGTGTATTCAAGTTCGGGATCATGATGGCTTTATAATCATTCTGGTCTAAAGCCTTGGTTCTCAACCCCAAAATTTGGTCACGGGTTCCATTGCAGTGTGACTTGGGTTACAACTTAAAGTAGTATTAAGGCCTGGGTGTTTTTTACCTTAATGCATTCTCTGCATTTGGGTAAAAACCGCCCAGAAAAGATACTGAGGCAGGGTTGGAGGATACCATAGGCTCCTTCTGCCATTAATCAACGTGTTGGTCAGAGAGGAGGGACGTGGCATGCCACAGGGCTATGTGTGTGTGTCTATGGACGCACACAGCCACTGCAGGCACGAGCGCGCACGGGTGCCTCCATTAGGTGCTTGGGGGCACCCATGCGGGGGGGAGAGAGCGCTGCGGGGACGCACTTGAAAACAAGGAAGCTTCAGGCAAAGGTGGGTCATCCTATAGCAAATATTATTTTTTTTAAAAAGGAAAGTTTAATATCGCTTTAAGACCGAAGACAAATGTGGGTCCTGAGGTTACACAGGTTGAGAACCACTGCTCTAAAGCAAAGTTACAAAATGACAGTAATATTTTTTACATCTTCACTAATAAATCCGATCACATGTAAGTTGTTAAAGAAAATGGCTCAGAATGTATCACGTCTTTTTGTATATAACGAGGTGGAAGAGACTTATTGTTAAAGCAGTTAAAGCAGATTGCTGTCTCTTGCCAGCGAGACTGAAGTGCTTTTACCATTTGGAGTGCCTCCCGGACCACCTATGATGTGTATTCTCAATTGTAAGGGCTGAAAGAAAAAAAAGGGGAGAGATTTAGAGGAGAGCTGAAAGCTATTAAACAATAAAGACATGTTTATTCTGTGCATATCCTGCACTGTAACAGGTGGTAGATCAAGAAAGGCTTTAACTTTTATGTTCTCACAAGGTTCTACATACTGCTTACTGACAACAACCATGTTTTAACATTAACTAGCAGTGTCATGGCAATGTGATGTAAATGCATTTTCTAGACAGGTACCTTACTGTGAGCTGTGACTTTCTACTTCAAGAGGTCTGCACCTAGTGTAGCATTCTTTACTTTACTGATCATGGTCGGTCAGCAGTCTGGTCTTTAATCTCCATGCAAGTGGTGGACGTTTTAGATTCTCTTTTATATGAGGCAGGACTTGTGACATAGATGTTCAGATTCACTATTGACACCATCTTTGCCCCTCTGAATTCCTGCATGGTCTGGAGCAGAATTACATTTACCTGGCTTGCTATGTTATACCAATACGCACATAATATTTCTACACATGTTCGTTGGGAATGCTCAATGTCAAGTTCGGAACCAACTGAGCTTGTTATTGCATGTACTGAATAGTCTGTTTCTTCCCCGCACTGGTGTTAAAGGGGATCTTGTTATTTATCATTACAACAGCCATGTGTTTGAGTTACTTTGTTCTTAGCACAACTACTTGTGTTCATAGTTGTGTAGCACCCTACTGGAAAGAGTGCTATTAAATTTAGTAAGTGTCAGATTGTATGCAGTCTGATCCTGATTTGTAGTCTGGTTTCATTTGGTTTCCCCTAAACTATCTGTCATGCTTTGCATCTGTCTGCTGCTGGGTGTACCCTGGTCACAGAGCAGAGCAACCAACGAGGGATTTCTATGAGTATATCCCTCTCCAGCCAATCACTGTGAGGTTAATGGCTAGTGGTACATGCTTGGGGAGGAGATAAATACTTGGTGTGGACCATGTGTGGTGGGCCGGGGGGGGGGGACCTGGACCTTGATAGCAGGCCCAGTGACTATTATGGATGACCAGGACTAGCAACTTCTACTCTTAAGTATTGCTGTGTCAGGTGCTTTATCTGCTGTGCATGGAGATACGGTAGTAACCATACTCTGCAATATAATGGAGTCTTCATCTGCCTGAATGATCCTAACCCTCCACCTCTCGCCCTGAAGCTCTTCAATAAAAGCTCTAAGCATCATATTTACAGTCTGGACATTACTTTAATTAACTACTTAAGAGGGTAGTCAGTGCTAATGGGCAGAAGCGAGTAATTATTCCTAGACATAAAGATTTTGGAGTTGTAGAAAACCCATAGCAACCGACCCTGGACCTCAAGGTGTGTGGTGGATCCATTGTAAAGGTTTCTTAAAGAGGAAATATAGGGAGACCCGTTACCGTAGTTCTTTTACTGTAGATCACCCCTTAGGAGCCAGCAGTAGTGTTATCCTGCTCTGGGATATCACTAATGGAGAAAGGGGGACGCTACAGTTGAATGAAACAAAGATTATGTTTCAGCAGTTATAAGATATTGCCACTGGATGTCACTCTAACATTTATTTATCCACATTTTAGAAGGAGAATTGAAATACGTTGTTCTTCTATCTGCCTTCAGTGATGTATATGTGATGTAGAAGCTGAAAGAACGCATGGCTTAGCTAAAAGCATTTACATGTCCCCCAGACTGTTTTGAATAAACAAAAGATACATAAGAAGACTTTTGCATAACAATTCAGCCATAGTGTAATTTCTACACGTATGATAGGTATACAAAACCTATAATTAGGCGCATGCTGGCATGAAATGTGTAAGAGAAGCTTTCCTAATGTTTCCCTTAATGCCTAATACTTCACAATCAAGAGGAAACTGTGTGCTATATTTGAGTGCTGCCATTCTTTCTTTTTATACAAGTATATGCTGCAATGTATACTTGTACTAACACCACATATACTGCATTACCAAACACTAATGTCATGTCATGCATGATGCCTTAGCTGTAAAGTAAGCATAGGAGATACCTCTTAATACAATATCAACATCGGTCCCGTGTGTCGTGTGAGATCGCCACAAGATCTCAAAAGATCACGACAAATCGCCACAAGATAAACTCTGACACCACAAACACTGCATCCTCACACTTTTCCACAGATTAAAATATGTGTCAGGCCTATACTGTAGTGTACTGTAAACTGTAAACCTTTACAGCAGGGGTAGGTAAACTCCAGCTGGCTGTGATGCAAATACAAATCCAATGCATATCATCATATTGAATGGCACCCCAGCACACTTGTGTTGCAGCACGTCGCAACACACAGTATTGCCTTTCAAAACAAGGGTCATATAAGGTTTTCGGCACGTCATGGTGTGTTGGTAGCCCATTCATTTCAATGGACTGTCTACACCCAGCACACAGTAACGTGCAACATAATGCGTGTTAATGCACCACAAAAATCCAAATAGACCTTAACCCCTTCGTGACTGACGACGTACAGTGTACGTCGATTCCTGCTTTCATTCTGGTGAGGGCGGCTCTTTCTCTGTCATGCACCCCTACAGGTTGGCAAGGAAAGGATTACCTTTGAGAACATGTCCAGGGAAGTCAGCCTGCCACTTTTTAAAAGCATTCTGGGAGTACTGGGCCTGTGCGGTATATATGTGTGCTGATGCTTTTGAGATTCTCTCTAAGGCTGGGTTCACACGTAGGCGGCACCGTTTTTGCGCATTTGTACGCTCGACTTCTGCGTGTGGTTATTTGCGCGTTGTGCACATTTTGATGCATGTTTGTACTCGCGTACACGAATACGTGCGTTTTGACTGGCAGCTTATGAAACTGCAGTCAATGGACGAACGCACGTTTAAACGCGCAAAAATGCGATTGAAAATGTACAGCATACCTCTGCTGTGCGTTTTTGGGCATTTTCATTGAAGTCTATGGGGCAAAACCGCGCATTTAACTGCCCAAAGAAGCTCATGTACCTTTTCGGGCGTTTGGTGTTTTCCTGCTGGCGTTTTTTTGCTCAGGTATGAATGAGGGCCATTGAAAATCATGGGCTTTCTTGTGTTGGGCATTTAAAAGCACTTTGGCAACTGCTCAAAAAAGGCTAGGAGTGAACCAGGTCTAACTTTTTGAGATTGTTAAAAAAAAAAAGAAATGTTGATGGCTCCTGAATTAGATAACCTGACTAGAATTTAATAATGTGTACCCCAATAGAGATACACAGTATATGTATATATGAGAGAGGGAGGAATAGATATAGGGACAGATGGATATATATAGATAGTGGACCAGGTGGATGAATAGATGTAGACACATAGGGATAGAATGTGGTTGATAGAGCTAATTAGGGTTAACTTTGGGTTTAAAATATTTATCAACGAAGCAGGCGAACACTGATTGCAGGTTACATCTACAGAACAGCTGCTGTCTGCGGTATTTTTTGCTAGCTATAGTTTCTGTGGAGACGGGAGGAAAACCAGGGCATACACAGGCTAGAAACAGAAAATGTTTAGCCACAACAGTGATGGAAACACGGTACTACCATTACATTTGTTTTTCTGATGCTTTAAATGTTGAAAAGAAAGTGCCCTTATGTGCAAATTGTAATACCTTCCTTCTCCCTGCCCAAATCCCTAACACTAAACCTAACCCCTGAAATGACCCTGATTTCTTTATCTTCTCTTATTTGGTTTGGATAGTTAGAATCTCAGGTTTTTATTGCTGTCTTTGTCTGCACTGGGGAGATTTTCCCTCTTCATTTGTTGTGACGGACAGAATGTGATGGGAAAGGCGAGGGGTCATCTTCCAGTAGGGGACACCTGTTTTGGTGACAACTGTCTAGGACAGGGGTAGCCGAACTCCGGCCCCCCAGCTGTTGTGGAACTACAAATCCCATGAGGCATTGCAAGATTCTCACAGCCACAGACATGACTCCCGGAGAGTGATGCATCATGAGATTTGTAGTTTCACCACAGCTGGAGGGCCGGAGTTTGGCTACCGCTGGTCTAGGAGATGGAACTCCCATCATGTTTTTAGAGATTGCCTCTCACTGCTTGTTATATTTCCAGGACAAGAAATCTGTGACATGTACTGCATTCCTATTGTCTAGGTGAGGCTGTAAACCGCATCAAGAGAAGGCCGTTCTGTATAGTAGTGGACCCCCATTCACTAAAACGCACCTCAGCACGCAACTCTGCATGCTGATATGAAATCATCTTACATTCGTTAGTTAAACACATATTTTGATTTTACGTACAATTTCTTGTTTTCTACTTCCTGGTTCTTATTGGCAAAGGTGATGTAATTGTGCCCAAGCGTTGCATCCTGGGAAGGTTACATCAGCAGAGCATTGCTGGGAAATCTCATCTGTAATCTCACAAGATCTCGGAAAGGCATTTTCCTCCCCTGAAATGATGTCCTAGTCACATGTTCCAGGAAGTAAAGGAAGATATATTAATGTGCCCTTAGTAAAACTGGCCACTGTGGGAAGAATGGAGAGGAAAAGAAAAGCAATCATCTAGAAGTATGTGTATGGAGATGGTTAAAGTTCCTTTTTAACACATAACTACACTTGATAACATGTGGTTATTTTTTTCCCCCCATTTATTTATTTCAACTACAGAAAATACCTATTGAATACTGCCAGAAATGCAGTCTGTTTGTCACTTCCCGTGAGCTGAAAACAGTGTTATCTGTCTTCTGTATAAACTACTAATCCTATCACCCCATATGCACTGGATGTATACAAAGACAAACCTGTTTGAAGTCCAGCCTGGGTGACTACTATGGCTCCCTCCATAGATACACTGGAAAAGTGAGCATAGCACCCTAGAGACAGGGAATGTGGTATTCACAGGATTACCAGGTGAAAGCAGACGAATAAAGACCTATAAAAGAAAACTAATGCAGCCTGCTCTCTGTGGACGGGTGAGCTGCAGTATATTACATTTGTGTTTTTTCAGTTTTGATCTGGACGGGTGTACAGATAACCCATCCCCTTTCCTCAGTCTTTTAGATCTAAACTGCGCTAACTAGGGATGTCCTGATACCATTTTTTCAAGTCAAGTACTTTCGCTCTGGTGCTTGCCTATACCAATTACCGATCCTTTTTCTTAGACATGTCACATTTTTTCTAAAAGATTACAGACGAATGATTTTAGGGCAGTTTCTTTATAATTATGAAGTGCTGTCACTCAATCCATGATTATTAGGCAATGGGGAATGGCAAGCAGCAATAGAGGACTACAGGTCCCATCAATCCATGATTATACAGCAATGCAGAATGGCTGTACTGGCGGGGACCGGGCTCTCCAGGGCTGTGTTTGGGTCATCCAGGGATGTGCTGGCGGGCACTGGGCTCTCCAGGGTTGCGTTTGGGGTCTCTCCAGTGCTGCACTGGCGGGCACCAGTCTCTCCAGGGTTGCGTTCGGGTCTCATCAGGGCTGCATGTGTGCCTCTCCAGGGCTAAATTGGTGGGTGCTGTGCTCTCTAGGGCTGTATGGATGAGTGTGGGGCTGTCCAGGGCAGTGCCGGTCTCTGGAAGGAGGAGGAGAAAATTTTTAAGGTCCCCAGCAGGCTTCCTTAGGTCCCCAACAAGCACTGGACTTCAGGCAGCCGAAGTCATTTAAAAATTTAAAGCGCCGGCATCAGCTATGTATCGGGGGCATTTTCATGAGTATAAGTACTCGTGAAAATGCCCTGTATCGGCACAGATACTAGTATCAGTGCATCCCTAGCGCTAAGCCTTAACCTCTGTATCACAGCTGGAGTCCACTGTGGTGTTAAGCTCACCACACACTTTACTATCTGATTGTACATTTGCCTGATTGGATAGATGAGGTGGGTCCTCATATTGCATAGTTTTGGTAGATCTAGAGTTGATTGTACAGAGATTGTATAGTGAGCGTTAGCCTCCCCTGCCAACTGGCTGTAGACTTCATTGGAGTGACTCTAGTGTTTGTCTACCCTCCCAATCCAGTCTATGGGTACTCGGTGTGCAACCAGGGCTGAGGAGAATGTCTTTGCAGAGAAAGTGAACACCAGAGAGGGTTATCGTAGTTTAGCTCTGAAGATCTGCGAGCGTGGAAGGCTTAATGTTAGTAAGCCTGTATTTTAATCTGCAGCACGCTTGTGGTAAGATTCATGTTCCCTCCTTTATTGGTTATATTAGCCAATATTTTAGGAATCCAGTGATCTCGATGTTGATGGGTCTACAGTATCTTTCTCTTGAAATCCTGTCTGCTGAGCTTTTCCTCTTGTCTCTTTGATATTCTTCCTTTGTTGTTGGTGCGGCAAACCTGGCCACTGGAGCTTGACCACAAGACAAATAGCCCTCGACTACAATCGCAGAGTAACATGTATTGATAAAATTGCATTTTTTTCTGAGCCAACATTCTATCAGCACGCCGACAAGATATCTTTTTTCTGTCTATTTGTCAGATGTTCTCAAAAGAGACCAGGTAAAAGGTTTTCCAGGCATGACTGAGCTCTGAAGTCAAATGAACCTGTTTCATTCTCATTGTTCTGGAGAAGCAAACTGTGCTATTTCTGTGTAGGGGCCTTTGTGCCAGCGCCATGTAACCTGAAAGCCAGAGATGCTTTTTGTTTCTCATCAATTTAAGTGAACAACTTTTGCCTTCAAAAATAATGACACAGAAACCTATTGTGACACTAAACTCAGGAGTTAAATCTTAAAAATGTATTCAAGTACCTTCACTATTAACAAAAATGTATCTTATCTGTGCTTCTTTCTAACAACTAAACAATTTTGGATTTCCCATCTCTTTCTGTCCGGGTGACATTGGTCACAAAGACAAATGAAGAGGGTAAATCTCCCCAGTGCGGACAAATGCCGCAATAAAAACCTGAGATTCTAACTATCCAAACCAAATAAGAGATGATAAAGTGATCAGGGTCATTTCAGGGGGTAGGTTTAGTGTTAGGGATTTGGGCAGGGAGAAGAAGGGTATTACAATCTGCCTTACAGTTATGGGATAGCTCAGAAAAATGGGGATGCATAAGGGCACTTTCTTTTCCACATTTAAGGCATCAGAAAACCAAATGTAATGGTAGTACCTCGTTTCCCTCAATGTCGTGGGTAAACATTACCTGTATTTAAAGTGACACTTTAGTTAAACCTTATATATATATTAGAGGTGCACCGAAATGGAAATTTCAAAAACGAAACCGAAATTTTTTAAAATGTCAGACCGAAACCGAAAATGTTTTTTTCAATTTTTTTAAAAAATATATATTTTTTAATAGACTTTTATTTATATTTTTATAAATATTTTTATTCATTTTTAATTAAAGATTAAAATTTTTTACTTTTAAGGGGCTTCAGGGAAATATTAGGGGTCTAAACAGACCTCTGATATTTCCCTTTTTAAAATAGAAAAAGAGATTGAGGACATGGAGTCCTGAATCTTTTTCTGCAGCCTCTGTTATCAATGAACAGGAATCCTCTATACTGAGTATTCCTGTTCATTCATAACTTGGAGAGAGTATGTTTACTATAACCACAATCATGAATGATCGGGAGGTGATGTAGATCACTCCCATTCATACATAATTGAGGATTTAGTACACCATACCATGTCCTCAATTACAGCGGTTTCTTCTTCAGGCAAACAGAATTTTACATTCTCCTTGCCTGAAGAAGGAACCGCTGTTGTTCCAAAACGTCGCTATATCATGTGAAAGCAGTCGAGTCAATAAACCGTTTTTGACTTGAAATTCTATTGGAGTGCGAGTGACTTTATACATATACTTATCTTGGATTGCAGAGGCATCTGCAGTCACTTTGGCACCCACCCGACTCGAAGGGTATTATTCGGTCAGGAGTGCGATGGGTACACTGGATTTTGCACTGTGTTCAGACACCTTTCTATCAAAACCAACATGAACTTTTTCAGCAATTTGAGCTACAGTAGCTTTTCTTTTGAATCTGACTACACGGGCCAGTATTCGCTCCTCACTTGCATCAGTAAGACTTGGCCACCCATGACCCTGTCGCTGGTTCACCGGTTTTCCTTCCTTGGACCACTTTTGCTAGGACCTGACCGCTGCATACTGAGAACATCCCACAAGAGCTGCAGTTTTGGAGTTGCTCTGACCCAGTCATCTAATCATCACAGTTTGGCCCTTGTCAAAGTCACTTAAATTCTTATGTTTGCCTATTTTTGTTTTTTCTCCTTCCAACACGGGAACTTCAGGGACAAAATGTTCACGTCCTCCCTAAGATGTCTCACCCACTTTCAGGTGCCCTTGTAATGAGACAACACTTCATAATGTTATTCACTTCACCTCTCGGTGGTCATAATGTTATGGCTGATCCATGTGTGTGTGTGCATGTGTAGAGAGATGACGTTTTACCTTTTTTATTTTTAACAGCTTGGACCTCATGAAGGAGCCAGTCACCACAAGATGTGATCATACATTCTGCAGGTAATCATTCCAGGCCTCATTGGGAATATCTGCAAACTCCAAGAAAACCACTGTTACCGTTATTAACAACCTTTTTTTTTTTGGTGATCTTCTACCAGGTTTTGCATGTCCCAGCTTCTTAGCAGAAAGAAGAAAGGCAGAGCCCAATGCCCCATGTGCAAGAAAGACGTTACTAAGAGGTATTTTAGTAAACTATTGTTTCCTTCTTAAACAGATGACATTTTTACGTATAGACATACAGAGATGGATGCAGATAATCCCATTTATTAGGGATGAGAAAAAAAAAAAAGGAATAAACTAAGAGATTTGTTGCTCTCTACAGACAGGTTTACCCTTATATATAAAGCAAGGAATCTACGTCTCATATTTCCTACAGCTCTTTATTTTTAAATATCAGCCCTGCGTCCTACCCTGCATTTTATTAAATTACTCTAACCCTTTTGCTGCCAGAACAGTTTTTGCAATTTTTTTGCAAGCATGTTAAAACACATTTTAGGCCTGACATTTGTGCAACTGTTTATAAAACTCAAAACTCTAGTAAAAATCAATTTAAATTCATTTTAGTTCACCTAAACTCAATATAATACCCATTTTCGGGGTAAAATATAAAAGAAGAGGCTGCGTTAAGTAAATAACTCCCAAACATGTCAAGCTATGAATTTGCGCACGCCTGTGACATTGCAACAAAATGGTCCATAAGCAATTCTTTAAAAGCCTGTATGGGTCATCAGTTTATCAGTTAACCGTGACTTTGCAGATTCCGCAGTCCATCACTTCTAACACAAAGCTGACAGTTGGCTTGTGTGGACTGAACACAGCCCTGGCTGCCATATCGGCTGGGAGTGTGTTGAAAAGCCCATGCAGCTACATAGATTCAGCCTAAGTGGGTGATCATTGCTATGACACTATGACATAGTGATTGCAAGCAGGTTGGAAATTCCATTACAAAAAATTGGCCTTCATCTTGCATATGCCGCCATGGCCTTTAAAATAGCAGTGTGCCCCTTTTACTGTAATTGAAGATACAATTGCATTATTCAAAATTATTTTTATTATGGCTGTGCAAATTAACAATTAATTTCTCGATTAATCGTTAATCTTTTGGATTAAATTTTTTTTTCAACTTTCTGCACGAGCGCCAGCCAAGGCATTGGCCTATACACATACAGCACAGCAATGAAGTAATAAAAAAAGATTATCAATGCTTTTGAACTGGATTCTGGATACAAATGTATGTATTGGGTCTGTATAACATGTTGTTAGGGATGCACCAATATCATTTTTTCCAGACAGAGTACGAGTACCAATACTTTTCCTCATGTGCTCTCCAATACCAACTACTGATGGCTTTTTTTTTTCTTTTTTAGTGTCATGTGACAGTGTTTGTAAAACAATACAGACTAATGTCACTACAGACAATACTCACCAGGGTTGTGTGGGGGTCTAAGGTTACGTGTAAGTTTTGGGAAAAAAATACAGACTAATGATTTTAGGATCAGGGCTGCGCGGATGGGTGTGGGACTCCCCAGCGCTGTGCTGGGTCTCACCATGGCTGTGTGTGGGGGAGGAGGAGGAGATGTTCAGCCGGCTGGCGATGTAAACAGGCACAGCGAGGTCCTCACAAGGCTGCCATGAGGTCCCTAGCAAGTGCGGACCTTACAGCAGCCGCTTCTGTTTAAAAATTTGAAGCGCCGGTATTGGCACTTAGTATCGCCACAGATACCGATACTAGCTTACAAGCTCCCTATGTGATAGCACATTGGAGGTAACAAGTTCTCTTTAAGTTTACGTTAGGGGTCTGTTAGACTGCTAGTGTCACCTTCCCACTGCAAAAAAAGCTATTTAGGCTCTGATTGTGCTTTAAAATCTTCTTACTTGGCTTCTCTAGCCGGGGAAAGACAGCTGAGGAACCTGGAAGTGATGCAATCAGCATTGTTTCCGGATCCATTCAGCGAGCAGGAGATCGTCCATACGTCACTGGCAGCAAAAGGGTTAAAAGTTTAAAACCTTTTTAAGGTATAAAAACAAACAATTACTTTAAACAGTTGCTTTATTTATATATATATATATATTAGGGATGCACTGATTACAGTATTGGTGCAGATACCGAGTATTTGGGCAAGTACTCGCCCAAATTTTCCAATACTTACCCCCGATACCGGAACTTAGCAGTGCCGCAATGGAAAATTGAGCTGGCTTCCCAGCCAATCGGGAAGCCAAGTGGCGGGTAATGACTCGCTGCCTGGCTTCCTGATTGCCTGCGAAGCCAGCTCGATGCTGATTGGTCGGGCAGCCGGCTTCCCAGCCAATCAGCATAGAGCCAGCTTCCCGGGCAATCAAGGAGCCAGGCAGCTTGTCATCACCTGTCGCCCGGCTTCTTGATTGCCCGTAAAGCTTGCTCCATGCCAGCGGAAGTATCGGTACTCTGCATCGCCGAGTACCTAAATATCTGTAGTCGTACTTGATACCGAAATATCGGTATCGGTGCATCCCTAATATCTAATGATATTTTTTGGTAATGTTACAAATATCTGTGTCGGCAATCCTGACATTTGTCAGTTAGGTTAAAAAGCAAATCAGAAATCCACAGTTTTTTCTGACACAGCACGCCACAAAGCACGGTAGTGTCTCACTGCAACGTAGGTGCCTTGGATTAATGTGTTGGGATGCCATTGACAGTAAATGACACTGCAATGCACATAACGTGCGTTAACGCACTGCACCGCAATTGAGAGGTGTGAATTGGCCCTAATGCATTAAGCAACTTGTGTTGGTAGTTTTTTTTCCCCAACCTATGTTCTGCTTATGGATTTATTTTTTCATGTGTGTTTAGCTCAGGGTTGGACAAATTAATATGGAAATCAGGAACCAGCAGGAATGGTTTTAGGAACCAGCTCCATAAACAACAACTTGAGAAAAAAAGTTAGATGTGTTTGGAGTAGGGATGTCCCGATGCCACTTTTTCAGGCCCAAGTACAAGTACATCCCCTCATGTACTTGCCGATACCAATTACCGATACTTTTTCTTAAAGGGACAGGTGACTTTAAATGATCCATAGTACAACTACATGTTATGTACTATGGATCATGGTTTAACCTATTCATGTTAGCAGGGGATAATTGTAACTCTATTGCTGGAGTGTAGTGGAGGTGTGTGCTGTATATATGTACTACATATACATTACACACATCCAGTACCCTATAGCAATAGATTTACAGCCAGCCCCGTCCCAGCTTCCCTTACTCACAGTTTCAATCCGATCCCCGTAGCCTCATGCGGTGCCTCTTGTAGGCGGCGCTGGGCAGGATGGCTGCATCGCATCTCGGTGCTCAGCTTGTGGGAGGCGCTCACAATTCTGCCCTGCTAACATGAATAGGTTAAATCATGATCCATAGTACATATACAGCACATACGTCCCGTACACTGCAGTAATAGAAAACCAAAAAAACATAGTGCAAGCTTCGGCATTAGGCTTCGGGCATTTTGACAAGTACAAGTACTTGTCAAAATGCCCTGTATCGGGCCCGATTCCGATGCTAGCATCGGTATCGGGACATCCCTAGTTTTGAGCATTGGCTACCTGGCTCCTGGGATTTTTCCAGCCCTGGTTTAACTAGTCAGTGATGTATAAAAACTGGATTTTTTTTTTTTTTAATGTTTCAATTTTGGTGTTTCTGTTCTTTAGCATAGTTTATTTTACATTTGTTAGACTAAGCAATTTTTTTTCTCTTGCCAAGTTTCTCCAAGTCAAGATCATGTCAAGAACATCTTGATGACTTGTGAAGAGAGGAAGGAGGAACAAACTGTGGTGCAAAGCACAGGATACCGAAACCGGAACAGGAAAAGAACGTTAAATGGGGATCGATGTGAAGACCACACAACCCTATTGGTAATTGGTTTACATTTTTATATCTTTGCATTCTGTAGCTGTAGGTGTTTGATTCTACCTTAGTTTAGAAAAAGAGTTTCCTCTGGGTGATCAATGTACATTTTTAGGATTTTTAACACACTTTGTTGCAGATTCCTTCCTGTTTCTCTTCTGAAAAAAAGGTTTCAACATGTCTTTAGCAAACATCCTTAATAGGAGGGTCTGGTTTGTTATAAGCACCTAATGTACTTTCAGTGTTCTAATGAGGAAAGTTGCTGTGTCTGCACCTTTTTAGCAGTAAGGGGGTAACCCTTAGAGAAAAATCATACTCAAAATTAAATTTCTGTTGCAGGGGGTGCTTAACTTTTTACTGGGAAAATCTAGGAGCCAATCACACAAGCACAATAACATTTCTGGGGGCATTCTGTGCACCAACGGTGTGCAGAATGCCTCCAGGTTGTCATATTGCATTGCATTTTGTTCCCTCTCTGGCTCATTAAACTGTGTGTGTTCTATATGGGGATGAAAAGCAAATGATTATTTACAGTATAGAAGAGCTCTAGAAAGCGTGCAGTCAGCAGACTGTGCTAACCTCTGTTTTAAATTTTTCCATCATATGCCTAAAAATGTAAGAATCTTAAAATGCTGCTTTTTCTGTCTCCAAGCTAGTGAAGGAATAATATTCTTTTGACTGATTTCTACTTATCTTTTCTTGCTGTTTATCCCTTTTTCTCTTTGTGTGCGCAACCTTCCCCCCCCTATAATGGGTCTTGCTGTGAGAAATATCAAGTGTGTCAACAGTAATTTAAAAGGGGGCTGTTGGGAGCACAGATGTGGAAGCATTACATTGTAAAGAGGCTCTAACAGCAGTGATATCTAGCAGTATTATCTAACATGCCTCTAGTCTATGACCGTCTCATGAAAGAAAAACACTGCAAGGGTTAAGTGCTCCTTTGTTTCTAGGTGCTAAAATAACAAAGATATAATCCCTTGAAGCTCCGACCTGGCCAGCTGTGACCTTGTTCCCTCCAGCCCTGTTCCCTGTCCCTGCAACATTGCAATCTTTAAATAGCATGTTTGGGTGCTATTGAAATGAATGGCACTGCAACGCACCTCGTGCAGCAGAGGTTCGTCAGGCCGAAACTGAAAATAAATTTTCCCTATCCTTTTTTTAAATAAAAATAAATAAATTGTATTGTAAGCACATGGGGGTTGAATCGTTTCAGCCGGGGAATAACAGCTGCCAGTGGCAAGATTCCGCAGACGGTGGCTGAATTAACATTCAGCAGATAATGGGCTGGTGCAATAGCCAGCCTGCTATCGGCCATTTCAAACTGCAATAGCAGGCTGGCTATTGCACCCGCCCACTGCTTGCTGTGCCCTCCTTCCACCGTGGGGGAGAGAGCTAGGGGATCTTACCAACTAATCGATAATGAGCATAGTTGACAACTATGCTCATAATTGATTAGTTGGTTGCAGCCCTACCTTAGACCGCTGGAGAGAAGGGATAGAGAAGTTGAAAGGACGGGTCTAAGAAGAAGCCAACTTGAAGCTTTGGGTGGGTATAACTTTTTTTTTTTAACCTAGGCACAAGTGAGCAGTTAACCCTAGCAGTGTGGGGGTAGCCCACTGCAAGGGTTAATGACAAAAATTCCTGGAGTTTTTCTTGAAGGATGTCCTAGTCTTCAACAACTTATAGACTGTTCACATTCTCTGGCCATCTCCTGTACCGTGCCTGCAGTCATCTCTTGTAGCATGTCTGCAGTCTCTGACCATCTCTGGTAGCATGCCCACAGTCTTAACCATCCATCTCCTGCAGTCTCTGAATTTTTTTTTTTTTAATACATATTTTTTTCCTTATTCTGTTGCTTAATAATGAAGGAATAGTTACTACTCCAAACTTTTGGGTGCCGAAAAAGGAATGTAATCCATGTGTGAAAACATGTCATATTAACAGGGTTTGAGTCGTGTCCTTCTAGGAGGAGCTTTACATTTTGTTGTTGTGTTTCAGTTTGATTTTTTTTGTTTCTCCATGAACTGGTTAAGTTGAATTGCAGTAGTAGCTTCATCTGAGCTTGCATGACTCTGTATCTGCCAGCTCAGACTGTTCCTTTTCATTGGACAGTTTAATTTTCTTTGGCTGCCTGCTCACACATCTAAATTGGTATTTGGAGATCCATTTTGATCCATGGAGACTGCACTGCTCATTTAACTATCAGGGTACAACCAGGCATTCACTTTATGTATAGGTCTGGGGAAGAGCAAGTTGAATGTTCCTATGTATCTCCTGGATAACATTGACTTAGGGAAGTGCTATAATTAATGGAACTGTGCCAGTCTGTCAACATGTAGATTCTTTATATAAATCCCAGCACAGGTATGACTGTGTCAGAAAGTGTCCCTGTAAATTGCATCTTGATCAAAACAGAAACAATGTTAACATCTAAAATCTAACAGAACAAATGTAAAAAAAAAAAAAAAAAAAGGTTTGTGTCATAGCTGGTCAGGTCTGAGCGTTTAAGAAAAAAGAAATTAAGTATACCCTGTTTCCCCGAAAATAAGACCTACCCTGAAAATAAGACCTAGTACTATTTTTGGGAATTGCTAAAATATAAGACCTACCCCGAAAATAAGACCTAGTTGTGACCATTCCCAGGGTCGGTGGTGGCATAAGGGGGAACTTGAAGAGCCGCGGGGGAGGCAGGAGAGAATCAGCAGTGCCAACGAAGCCAGCGCTAGAGGAAGCGAGGCGGCACCGGAGGGAGCAGAGCCGCATAAGCCGAGACCTCCTCTATAGTGCCGGCTCCTGTCACAGGCGGAGTGATACCAAATGCACTCCACCTGTGAGAAATCGATAGTGATAGGGCCTTCGCTCACTCCGGTTACCAAATTGCTCTTGGAAAGGTACGGCACCCCTGATTGCCCTGATCACCATATTTTTGTACATGAATATACATGTAGACTGTTGTACATGAATAATTGTGGATTGTTGTACATGAAAAAAATAAAATAAGACCTACCCCAAAAATAAGGCCTAGTGTGTTTTTTTTTGAGCCAAAAAAAATATAAGACAGTGTCTTATTTTCAGGGAAACACGGTAATGGTTTAGCAGAAAAGGGTGATAATCCTGAAGAATGTGTTGGTAACCAATTTACGTTTATACCTCGTTTCCTTACAATTGGATAAAAGGTATTATGTAGCCCATTACATGATACCAAATGCACTCCACCTGTGAGAAATCGATAGTGATAGGGCCTTCGCTCACTCCGGTTACCAAATTGCTCTTGGAAAGGTACGGCACCCCTGATTGCCCTGATCACCATATTTTTGTACATGAATATACATGTAGACTGTTGTACATGAATAATTGTGGATTGTTGTACATGAAAAAAATAAAATAAGACCTACCCCAAAAATAAGGCCTAGTGTGTTTTTTTTTGAGCCAAAAAAAATATAAGACAGTGTCTTATTTTCAGGGAAACACGGTAATGGTTTAGCAGAAAAGGGTGATAATCCTGAAGAATGTGTTGGTAACCAATTTACGTTTATACCTCGTTTCCTTACAATTGGATAAAAGGTATTATGTAGCCCATTACCTGATACTCTAAACAATGTACCTGTGCTTTACCCCCTGTACTACATCAGCTGACAGAACAATTTACAAAAAAGAAGTGGGGGAAACATGTTCCATTATGGTAGCAAATCTTTCCTTTTAGTTGATCCAGGAAGGCAAAAATAAAAACCCTATAAAGCATTGTTCAATTTGCTCCAACAGGGGAAACATTCCTTCCTGATCCCAAAAAGCAGTCGGATATTCCCTGGATGTAATTTTCTTTTCACAGCTGGCTCTTCTATGTTATGTGGAAATTATATGGGTCACCTGACCACTTTTTCTAGAATGCTAAGTAGGGATGCACCAAATGGAATTTTGAGACCGAAACCAAAAATAAGAAAGAGTCAGTCCGAAACCAAAAATTAAGTTTTTTTCCATCCTTTTTTTTTTTTTTTTTTTAAATTGTAAATCTTTTTCATTTTT
>NW_017306458.1:673097-711866 GCF_000935625.1 Nanorana parkeri
ATTGTAAATCATTTTTCCATTATTTTATTTTTTTACTTTACTGCTTGGGGCTCAAGGGAAATAAACAGCGGGCGGTGGTGGAGGAGAGCTCCGCCTCCTGTGACTGGTCACAGCGCTCTCCTCCACTCACTGCTCTCTATCTTGAGACAGGAGGCATAGCCGGGAGGTGCTGAGGGAGAGAACATAAACTTCTGGCAATCGGAGAGCTTAGTTTAGGTGCCAACAACCCGACGCATGTTAATATGGCTTATGGCACTGTACCGAATTGGAAAGATGTGAATGACTCCTTAGCTTTAGAAATAATTTGCAGCCTAGTGACAAAACAAAGTTTTTTTTAAATATTTGTGTTTAAAGAAGTAATTAAGGCCTTGTTCTTAGCAGATTAGGTTGGAATATTGCTTTGTTATTGTCACACTTTATGATGAACCATTCACTCACTTGTTATCTCTCGTCTTGACTATTGCAACTACCACCTCATTGGCTTACCTCTACACAGGCTATCCCCCCTTCAGTCTATCATGAATGCTGCTGCTAGACTCATTCACCTAACTAACCGCTTATTGTCTGCAACCCCCCCCCTCTGTCAATACCTCAACTGGCTTCCAATAGCCCATAGGATAAAATTCAAAACATTAACAACCACTTGGAAAGCCATCCACAACTCTGCCCCTGGCTATGTCTCAAACCTTGTCTTAAAGTATCACCCTAACCGCCCCCTCCGCTCTTCCAAAGACTTCCTGCTCCCTCGTCAACTCCTCATGCTCGCCTCCAGGAATTCTCTAGAGTCTCTCCCATCCTCTGGAACTCTTTACACCAACCTGTCCGACTATGTCCCACTCTGACTGCCTTTAGCGATCCCTTAACACTCATCTCTTCAGGGAAGCCAATCCCACCTCAAACTAACCACTCAACCATCACATTCTCAAACAATTCATCCCCACACAGCTACCTCTTCATGTATTACTTGAGCCTCTCTTTTAGATCGTAAGCCCTCACGGGCAGGGCCCTCCTTACCATCTTGTCTTGAATTGTATTGTGATTGTAATGTTTTCCTTGTATTGTAAAGTGCTGCACAAACTGTTGGTGCTATATAAATCCTGTAAAATAATAATAATAATGAACTTGGGCTTGGTGTGAACCCAGTTTTCCTTAGTTCGCCCAAGCTCGCTCAACACTAAAAACGTCCCCCCCCCGCCTAATCAGTTGTGGCAGGAGTATGCCCTGCCCCACAGCTATACTTCACAAATGGACAGGGAATGCGTATGCAACTCCCACCGCTGATAGGGCTGGGGTGGTAGCGAGGGGTTTGTGGTCAAAGTTTTGAGCGGTCTTGGGTGAACTCGGGCAAACTGGGTTCACAGCAGGCTCATCACTAGTCACATTGTGCCCACCTATGCTGTTTTATGTGATGGGTATTTTGGTTGACTTTCCTCAAGTTCTCCCTTATCCTGTAGATGTCCCTGCTAAATTTTAATAGTTCCCTTCTAATGCAGTAACGCAGGCACATTTTTCATGCTAGTTGGCAAGCAAGGTTAGGGTTACATTGGCCTTTATACATTAATATCTTTATTTCTGTAATCTTCATTTGAGAATTGGGAGTATTCGAGTATGTGCCCCGGAATTGGATTTAGAACAATAGTGGTTAATTATTTTATTTGCCTGCATACCAGGTTTGTTAAAGCAATTAGCTGCTAAATACTCATTAGGTACACTGAAGCTGCCAGCAATTAGTACTTCAGTTCACTTGCACATCCTTAATAAACCCACAGGAGCTCCTCTCCAGAGAGGCAATGTAAACTACACATGGGAGGAAGTCATTTATACCAAACACCTACCCAATCAATAAAGAACTGCTGGAAATTCAGCCCTATGCTCGTTATAGCTTTGTGTACATTACAGCTTACATCTGTAGTTAAAAGTCCTATGAGTGGCGGGTTGGGGCCATGGATTGGACTTGTTTTCCCGGAACATTCACAGTTGCTTGATTGAATTGGGATTTGGAGAATTTGAAGGCCAAGTCAACACCTCAAACTAGTGTTTCCCAAACTTTTCTTGAACCATTTTTGCAGTGTGGCAGGGAGCATTATCCTGTGAAAGAGGCCCCTGCCGTTATTGAATACCTTTCCATTAATGTATTTGGTCAGCAACAATGTTTAGGTAGTTTGTGGGTGCCAAAGTAACATCCACAGGTATGGCCGGACCAAAGGTTTCCCAGCAGAACATTGGCCAAAGCATCACACTGCCTCCGCTAGATTGCCTTCTTCTCATAGTGCGTCCTGGTGCTATTTCTTCACCAGAAAAGGTGATGCATTAGACCAGGTCACTTTCTTCCATTGCTCTGTGGTCCAGTTCTGATGCTCACATGCCCATTTTAGGTGCTTTTGGCGGTGGACAGGGGTCAGCATGGTCACCCTGACTGGCTTGTAGCTACCTAGCCCCATCCGCAACAAACTGCACTGTGCATTTAGACATAATTGAGCCTTGGCTGCTCATAACTCTGTCCCTGGTTTAGACATCACAACTTGACCCTCCGATCCTTCTGCTGATAGGAGGAGAGAGCCTCAGTCTGCTTCTTTACTATACAGCCACAGACATGTGGACATTTAAAAAAAAAAAAAAATACTAGTCTAAGCACTAAAGCGGGGGCCCAATCTACTTGTCCCTCATGACAATCTACTTGTCCTGATATAAAAAATATTTAACCGTGCTTAGAAGCGCTTTTCATTGGTAAGCGCATTCACCTGACCACACTAACCAACGAGTGCTTGCCATTTGCAAGTGAAATTCAAAAGGCATAGCGCAGGGCTGCGCTGGACGGTAGTATAGGGTATAGATAGTACTGGCGGAGGGGAAGGACCGTTTGCCAAAAGGTAAGTATTGCGGGGGAGAAGGGGACAGATTTAAGCAGGTAATTCCATTTTGTCAAACTACTTCTGAAAGTGGACTTACCCTTAAATGTGCATTAATGCATCTCGGAGAGCACTGCAATATGTCACACAGTAGAATGGGGGCGCGCGCACACAGATCCACACACACAATGCCCTACGCATGCGTTTATATGCACGTGGGAGGGTTTCCCTTTTTTTAGCACTTTTTTATTTTAATTTTGTATTTTTTTTTTTTCCTTCTGTACAGCTCCACATGTGACAGCTGATACAGAACCGCTGTATCACATCACAGCGCTTCCTGTGTCACTGATAGCAGAGCGGAGAACGGACCTTCTCCGATATGCTCCCCCCTCTCCATCCTGAAATTATTGCTGGGGTTACACTAGCTGTACTAGTTCTGAGGACGTTCTTGTACAGAATGAAACGCATTAGCTATTCACAGTACAGCATTCCAGGGCCGTTGGGTTCCACCTATGTGGTGTGTTAAAACAGTGCTCTTTTCATGGAGATCCCCAGTAACCATGTTGAACGCATGGACATAGGAGTTTCAGAATGAATGCACATCATTGGTGAATTCCACTTCAACTTGTTTTTTGCCTTCTCAATAGTGACTATACACCAGATTGAATCGATTTTTCCATTAACTAACATTTCTAAATGGATCTGTATGCCACTAACTTCACTGGTGTTCTGCTGTTTCTGCTTTCCAAGTCTTTGTACAACTGAGGAAGGAAATTTACATACACAAGTTGGTGGGAAATACCGTGCTTTAGGGTGTCTTCATGGGAAGCACAACCACTCACCTGCATATACATTTTTGCTCATTCAAACGGCAGTTATTTCTACTGGTGGTTGACAACTTTTTGTCTTAAATCATCTTGCAACTGATGAAAGAAAAATTACATATGCAACGGCAGTGAGATATACTGTGTAGCAGGGTGCGTATAGGAAGCACCTCCGGGCACACAGCTTAATTCACCTTGATCTATAACCACGTCTGTTGAGACTTTTTCTTTAGTGTACACAAATTCACTAGAGCTGCAGCTAACGATTATTTTCAAAATCGATTAGTTAGCCGATTATTAAGTTCGGTTAATAACCTATCTCTGATACCTCATACAGGGCCGGGGCGGCACAGGTTTGAATCACCTGACACCCGGAACATGGAGTTCCAGGTAATTTACTTTCTACATTTAGCCCTGCTTTGCACAAGCAGAGCTAAATGTAGAATAGCAGAAGTTACTTGCTTCTTACTTTGCCCCCCCGCCTCCCTACCTCCCCTGCACTTACCTCTCTCCATGTTGCATGCTCCCGGCTCCGTCCTCGCCGCCGCCTTCAGGATGGAGAGCGGTAAGCAGAGCGGCAGGACTGTATTTGAAAGTCTGTACAGAGCCACATAGAGGGGATTGAGACTGACTTATTCAACTGTGCTTTAGTTGGAGCTTTTAGCTGTTCATACATACTTTTTTCACTTCAGTATCATAGGCTCAACCTGCCTTCATTGTTTATTTGTAAAATACAATTTTACATAAATGTAGGGTTGCAACAACTAATTGATTAAATCGATCATGAGAATAGTTGGAGAGGGAGAATCCTAAAACAAAGGGGTTAATGTTCAGACTACACAAAGTCTACAGAAAAAATGGAGAGGAAGGAGTAATATACATGTCACAATAGAGAGGCAGGCTGGAGATCGATAAGGAGGTGGTTAAAAATATGATAGTCTTTCATTGCTTCGTGTATAATGGGAAAGTGGACCTGGATTTGTAGTGCAGGCTCGATTTAATGTAGAGGTCGAGATCTGAGGAGTTTTCAGGCATTCGCTTACCTAGTTTAGCTTAGCTTAGGGCTATCTTAGCTTAGGGCTGCCTTAAACCAGGCAATAGAGGCATGTCCTGCATCAGATATGGCAGTGCACAGAGAGCTCTACTGCAGGCTGTTACAGTTCTTTGGTAAGCCCCTGTTATAAGAATATTCTCTAAGGGCCTATACACATGTATTATGCCTATTTAAGCATCTGATAATATGGTTCTGGGTGCGGTAAGCAGTGCTTCTGCGGATGCCATTAAGTTTGCTTGCATGCACTATTAATTTAATGCCGCTATTGTACAGGACATTTTACAAAATCATTTAACTCTATTTACAGATTTGTATGCAGTATATGTTTAACTCTTATTTTTTATTATTAGGAAACCAACATTGACACACTGCTCACAAGGGATGCAGAGACTGAGATCTTTAGCAGACTTCAAAGCAAGAAGCAAGAGACCAATGCTAAATGCAAGAGAACACTAAATACAGAGTTTGGTAAGCTGCTTAAACAAACCAGACCACCCTGATAATTGCTGTGTCATCTTGTTTTTCTGTCGTCATCTGCTTGCTTTGTTGTAAATAAATCCTTGATTCTCAACTACTGGTCTATATGAAAGTCTTTCAATTAGGCACTGTAAAAAAAATGGGCTAAAATAATACAAAAAAAAAATAATACAGATTTTTAGCTCATGAATGTTTTAACTCCACGCCATTGTTCCACCAATCTGCTCTTGTGAAGGTTCTATGCAGAGTCGTTTTCCCGCCATGTCCCAAATGCAGTTGCTCACAATTCTCTGCTCTCTGACTGAATATTTTTTTTGTCTGGTTTATTAAGCCTTCTCATTGAGACCCTCGGGATACAAAAAATAGTTTCATTCTCCTCCTCCAACTCGCTTCTTTTTTTTCAAACAATTTTTATTTGATTTTTTTCCATATAAAACTACAAAATGAAACAAACATACTATCTGCAGGTTACAGAAAGGTGCATATCGGTATATATTATACATCATACATGTAAGATGCGTCAGGGTACCTGTGCTTTCCGCTCCCCTGTCAAACAACTGCATATCAGGCACAAACATTGTGGATTTACTGGCTCTATTAGGAGCTAGAGCTAGACAGAGTATCTTGCTGGCATGAGGTAAGTTAATCCTGCACCAGTCGCAAACTCCCCAGAGCATTCGACACCTCTGCCTCTAAATACCATTTAGTATATCTAAAGGGCTCAACCAGGTGGTTTATTTGCAATACCGTTAAGGTTTTCACAATGAAATGTTTCCATCTTTTAAAGAAGGATGAGGCCTGTTTATCCTTGTGCATTTCGGCCTCTAGTCTTTCCTTGGCCATTAACGCCGTCAAGTCCTTGATGATTTCCTGTATCTTGGGGGCTGATGGGGCGTTCCAGTGTCTCGTGAGACATCTCCTAGCCACCAGGAGACAGATGTGCACCCAGTCCATTCCTTTGTATTTGGTCTGGCCTCGATGGTTGGCAGAAAGGTCGAGGTAACCAAAGAGACACAATGAGTATTCCAGGTCAGGCTTCCATGAAACAATTGTATTGATATATACAAGAACTTGGTTCCAAAAGTTCGAAATCTCTGGACACCTCCAGAAGCAATGGTGTAAGGTCGGGTGCTGGAGTCCACATTTAGGACAGATTGATATTGGTTGGCTTGGTGAGGAGGTAGTCGTTGCTGGAATGAAGTAGGGTACGTAGGCTCGATGTATGATCTTAAATTGGGTCTCCCTCCAAACTTTGTTAGTTATTAGTGATCTCGTCTTTGTATACCCCTCGAGGATTTTAGGTAATAATTCTGGGTCATTGAAGTCTCTAGACCATCCTTTCACACTTGACCCCTGATAGGGGAGGTAGACATAGTGTTTGTAGTTTTGGGTATAGTTCCGAGATAGAATACGCTTTGTTCGATACAAGTACGTCCAGAAATGACGATGAGAAAAGAGATCTCGGCGTTCCCCCGAGACTGAGCCATGCGGTCTTTAGCTGTAGGTAGTGTAAAAAGTCCTGGGGGGGGATACGATATTGTTGTATCGGGTCTTTGAGAGAGTAAGGGGAAAAAGTTTGAGGGTCAAATAACTGTTTCCAGTAATAGAGGCCCTTTTCCTTCCATTTGTGGAAAGCTGAGTAATCCAAGGCTTGAGCAAATGAGCGGTGCCCCATGATGGGACAGTGTGCGGACATACATAAAGGGAGTTTAAGAGATTTCCTGACCTCTCGCCAAACAGTAATTGTGTCCCTAATCAGGGAGATGTGTCGAATGCGCTGGGGTAAGGAGGAGAGTTTGCAGTGGAGCACCGCCCTAAGATCCCATGGGTTGATTAACTCCGTCTCCAATTTGGTATTCAAATACATTTCACTCTCAGATAACCAGTCTAGGGCATGACGGAGTAAACAAGCCATATTGTACAATTTGATATTCGGGAGGTTGGTCCCCCCTCGCCCTTCGGGAGCCAGAGTTTCTTAAAAGAAATTCTCGGCCATTTCGCTTGCCAAATGAACGTCAACATGGCTTTGTTTAGGCAAGAGATATCGGTAGTCTTTAACAGTAAGGGGAGAGTTTGCAGTGGGTATAGCAACCTTGCAAAACTCATCATTTTAATGAGGTGAATTCTCTGGAAGAGCGATAAGGGAAGGTCCCTCCACATGTCCAGTTCCTTGCAAATTCTTTGTATGAGCGGGGGGTAGTTGAGATGGTAAAGAGAAGGAGTCCTTCCCACCTTTATACCCATATAAGTTATCTGCTGCTGTGCCACCCTCATGACTCCCTGTCCATCTATCCCTATCGTCCCTGACAGGGGGAGGATTTTGCTTTTCAGGAAATTTATCCGGAGACCCGAGAACGTTTTAAAGTGGTCTAACAGAGTTCTAATGGATAAGACGTCTTCAGTTGGGCGGGAGGTGAACAACAGGACATCGTCAGCAAACATTGCCAGTCGAAGCTCTGCTTTGCCCACCTTAATCCCATGGATAGCGTCTGAGTACTGTGATGTGAGCTGCTAGCGGTTCTAGGGACGGGTTGAACAGTAGGGGGGACAGAGGACAGCCCTGTCTCGTTCCCTTTTCCAAGATAATAGGTTCGGACAATGCCGCCTGGGTCAGTATCATTGCGATCGGGGAGGTGTACATTTGTTCAAAGGAGTTGACCACTCTTCCGCTAAAGCCAAATTCTGTAAGTACCCTGAACAACCATCTCAGGTTTACATTGTCAAACGCCTTCTCGGCGTCAAGAGTGATGATGGCAGACTCCAATAATGGGTTAGAGCGAGCCTGCTCCAGTGCCACCAGTACTTTACGTATGTTTGTCACTCCCGAGCGACCCTTGACAAATCCCACCTGCGACGGCTGAATCAGGGTTGGTAAGATATCAGCCAGTCTGTTCGCCACTATTTTAGAGAGGATCTTGGCGTCTATATTTAGGAGTGATATAGGTCTATACGAACTGGGATCCGTAGGATCCTTACCCTCCTTGGGTAGCAGTTTTATGTATGCCTCTTTTCCCGTTATCGGATACATGGAGCCTCCCCACATCGAGGAGTACATGGCGTGTAGAGATTCTACAATCTCGTCTGTAGGATTTTAAAGAACTCTGCTGTATACCCATCAGGTCCCGGGGCTTTGCCCGCGCCTAGGCATTTGATGACCGAGGCTATTTCCTCCTGAGATATGTCTGCATTCAGAGAATGCAATTGGTCCTGGGATAGGCTTGAACAGTCCTTTAACGTTCCAGGAAATAACTTTCATAAAATGTTTTCCAGAGATTTATCTATTTTGAGATGATGGCTTAAAATATTTTGGTTGGAGCGGGATAGAGGACATACAGTGAGGAAACCTGAGCTGAGAAAATATCTATGGAGACACAGCAGCACATAACCGCCCCCTTCAGGGGCATATCGGTTATACAGAAAGAGTATGCAAATATTCCTGCGATAAGTATAACTTTGTTCAACAAAACTTTATCTATAACATAACCAACAATTTCACTGACTTCTCAAATTCCCATTGTATACAGGGTGGGTGGAATGCGCTTAAACTTCACTTCCCCTGCACAGCACACATGATAGAGAATTAGTCTGCTAGGCCCCACGGCCGTCTCCCTTGGTCTATTAAAAGGACATGGAAACCTAAATATCACCTCCCTATGTCAGCAGCAAGTGGGGAACAACAAAAGTCACCTGAGTGTTCCATAACATAAACATGGCTGCTTAAGCGTGGCAAGGCACATCATGAGTGATACTTATCCATAGACGGGTCAGTCCGACTTGCGGCTTGTTCAACGTTTGTGATATTTTCGTGGTGTCCCTTTTTGTTTCTTGAGGGATTTTGGTGGCTTGTATGGTGACCTCGGTGGACGTGGCGGTTTGGAGGGAGAACCCGTGTCTTTCGATAGGCGGTTCAGGGCGAGCAGAGCCTCCGATGGGTCGTTAAAAGACATTCTCTGGCCTGATGTTGAGGTGAGATAGAGTGTAGCTGGATAGGCTAGCGTGAATCTGATCTGGCGTTGTACCAGGGTGGAACAGATTTCATTAAATGCTTTACGCTTCTTGGCTACTTCCGCCGAGTAGTCAGCAAAAAGCAGTAGTCGATGACCATCTACCTCCAAAGCTTTGTTTGCCCGGAATTTTTGTAGTACCTCCACTCTATCTGCGTAGATGAGGTATCGCACAATCACTGGGCGGGGGAGGCACCATCCTCTCTGGGGGGTCCTATGCGATGTGCTCTTTCCACTAGGCATGGCGTTCTTATCCCTAGTGCTTCTGGCAGATCTGTGGTGCAAGATCATCAATCTTTGCCTGCATGCATTGTTGTGTCTGGTCGTGGAGGGAGAGTTTCGCTTGTATTTCCAGCAAATCATCTTCCAATGAGGAGATGCGCTCCTCCGCTTCCGATATAGATCTGGCCTGGGCTGATATGTCCTTCCTCATCTTGGAGAGCCCTGTTTGTATTGCTGCTTCCACCGCCGCCTTTATGGTAGGCTTTAGCAATTTTGCTACTGCTGCAGCTATGCGGGCATGAGACGTGTCCTCATCCCTGTCTTCCTGTGAGGAGGCCGGTGAAGGGCTGCGGCGGCTCTGCCTGTCAGCAGCGTCCGCCATCTTGGCTGTGCAGGCTGTGCGGGCCGTGTCCCGTGATCGGGATCGAGAGCGAGATCGCAGCACTTTCGGAGCCAAGAACCGGTCCATACCCTGCACGCAACCTCCGTGAGCAGCGGGGTGGATCGGCGGGAGCCGTCGGGGCCGGTTTTATATAACGGTAAGCCGTATCAAGGGGGAGCGCCGTCTCCCTGCTGCTCCTCACATGGGCGCCGGAACCGGAAGTCTCAACTCGCTTCTTTTATTCAAATATCCATTTAACTCAGATTAGTTTGAGTGTTTTATGGTTAGCTGTAAGGAATCTGGTTCAAATGGGTGTCGTCATTTTCCCAATCCCACCATCAGAAAAATTCTAAAGATATTATTAAAATTTTTTTATGGTGTCCAAACAAAAACGGGGTTCATCTGGTTTTGAATTTCCAAACCCAGAACGCCTTTGTCAAAGTGCAGGTTCAAAATGGAGTCTGTCTGCTCAGTGATCGCTTTTCTTCATCAGGGGATTTTCTGGTATTCATTAATTTTAGGGATCCTTACCTCCATGTTCTGATTTGTCAGGCTCATCAGCATTTCCCTCACTTCATGGTGGAGGAGGACCATTTTCAGTACGTGGCCCTTCTGCTTGATCTTGCCTCTGCCCCGCGGGGTTTCTCCGAAGTCTTGGCACCAGTCCTTGCCTTGTTGAGACCGCAGGGAATATTGGTGATGGCTTACTTGGACGACTTCCTTCTTCTGAATGTTTCTCAGTGGAATCTTCAAATGAATCTTCGGATCACCATGCACTTTTTTTGTGGAGTTTGTTTGGATTCTGAACCCTGGGAGGTCGTCCTTCATTCCGTCCCTTTGCCTGGAGTATTTGGGACTGATCCTTGACACATATAAGGCCAAGGTTTTTCTTCCTCTGGAAAGGAGTCACAGGCTTCAACTTCAAATTCACGTATTGCTTTCTTTCAAATGGGTGACACATCACACTTGTATGAGAGTTCTGGGTCAAATGCAGCCGTCACTAAGACCCCGTTCACATGGAGTGACTTATCACGCGGTAATTCCCGCGATATCGCGGCAAATTACCGCGCGCGATATCGCGCTCCAATGCAATCCAATGGTTGGAGCGGATTTAGCCTCGCGGGTTGTGTGTCGCTACAGCAGGACCCTTTTTGGAGCGGATTTAGCCGCGATTCAAGCTTGCTCAATGCAAGCTTGAACGCGACATCGCGTGGCAAATCTTGCGATGTCGCGCAATATGCAAATTGCGCGACAAACGCGCGATTTGCATATCGTGCAGTGGGAACGGGGCCTAAGGGTTAGTTCACACCATATTCAGTGCGTTCCGGTCCGATTCTGGCTGGAACGCACTGCATCGCATTCCGGCCAGCTCACTTTTTTGTGAGGCAGGAGGGGGCGTGGCGGGCCATTGAAGTGAATGGTACCGTAGCCACGCCCTCCGGCCGCACTGCAATCGATTGCACGGGATCACAAGGCACATTGTGCCTGTTGTGATGGTGTCCGTTGTGGTGCAATCAAAATCCTGCCATCGCTATTTTGATCGCACCGGACCACAGGGACAATGTGTATTCATGCAGTGCATTCCGGCCAGAATGGGACCGGAACGCACTGACCCTAAATGCCGGGCCAAGGTACAGACACGGACCAAGTGGCAGTTCTGTCTGGACTGTGATTGCTGACCTGCATTGGGTTATGGTGGCGTACAGTGGATACATCGGCCTCATAGGCCGGTGCATCCACTGCCAGCCATAACCCAGCGCAACTCCGCCCCAACCCTCAACTTCAGTTATTGGTTGCTAGTCCTGCTGGCTTCCTAGCAACCAATGACAAGCAGCTTGTCCACTACAAATGGTCTGTGCGGCTGTACAGCTACTCAGATAAATTGTACTAGGCTGCTATTTTGCTGCCCCCTGCACTCTGGGAATGTCTGTTATTCCATCTCCTCTGTGATCACTGAAGCAAGTGCTGCTCTCAGTGCTACCTGCATCAGAACTTTCAGAAGCTGGCACTTCGGGTAAACAGAAGATTAAGCACATCCCTGTGCTTCATTTCATAGTCTGTGTTGGATGTGCAAGGGGAGACATCAGGAGTCTAATAGACCCCTGATGTTTCCATAAAGAGAACCTGTCTCAAAGTGGCTTCTTAGCCCCCATTTGTGGTAGCAAACGTTAAATGTAAAAAAGTGACTCAAAAATAATAAGTAAAAAAAAAAAAGGAAAACCAACCTGCCACCCCCACCATCTGTTTCACATGAACACGTTTATGAAAGGCATGCACGTGTGTGTGTAAAGGGGGGGGTTCTAACAAAAACATGCAGTGTGCCAGGATTGGCGCATCAGCACTGTGCGTGGGAACACACACCTGCAACTGTGCATTGTAGTGCATCTGCTGGTGTGAATGCAGCCTAAATTACACCATACTCTAATTCTGCAGAAAGAGATTCCTCAGCAATGGGACAAGTCACCCTCTTCGCTGAACAAACAAATGTGGGTGAACCGGACGGTCAAAATCTCTTTGGCTTGGTGGCTCAGTTCCCCATCTCTGGTGAACTAGAGGTCATTTCTTCCAATTCGCTGGAAGATTGTAAGAATGGATGTCAGTCTCACCGGTTGGGGCGCAGTGTCTGGTCAGTTGCCAGCATTGGGGCTCTGGTCCAAGTTACCAATCAGTGTTTTAGAGTTGTGGGTAATCGAACTCCTTCTTTCACATTGGATGACTCTACACAAGGGCACTCAGTCAGGTTTCAATCAGACAATGCCACTTCGGTAGCAGATATCAATCATCACGGGTGTATGAAGAGCCTAGCAGCAGCTCAGGAAGTGTCTCAGGTGCTTTATTGGGTGGAAAGATGTGTACTGGTTCTGTCTGCTGTTTACATTCCAGGGCTAGTCAATTGGCAAGCGGATTATCTCAGTCGTCAAGGCTTGGATCAAAGAGAATGGGCTCTACGTTCCGAAGCTTTTCTTCATATTTGTTGGCATTGGGGAACTTTGTGTCCAGACGCATCTTACATCTTGCCTTACAGTCTCTAGCTATAACGGTATGGCTATTAAAAGCCAGGTGCTGAGAGATAAGAGGGTTGTCTGAATCTGTGATCCCTACAACACCTAAAGCATGTAAGTCTACCTCTTGGAAAATATATCCTCGAAACCCTACATTTCTTCGTTAAAGGGGCTGAGAATTTCTCGGTGTGCCTTTTTTGGTTGCTCGGATTTTAGCCTTTCTTCAGCGGGGTGTAGATCAAAACTTGGCTATTAAAGAAGACCTTTACCCCCTTTGAGAACCATTGATTCAAACCTAGTTACTGGTGATTTGTTGGAATGTAACTAAATATTAACCCCTTCGTGACTGACGACGTACAGTGTACGTAGAATCACTCGCCATGCAGCATGGGGAGTAAGATGCCAGAATGGGCATTGTAATAAGAATGATTTGTTGCCCCTCATAGCCCATTAGCTGTCTGGTTACTATGAGCAATTCAGACTGGTTTTTCAGACACTTGTTGGGGCACTTTGTTGCCTGAACCTTGATGCACACTACGTTACTTTTAGCAATCTGTTGCATTGTCAAAGCAAGTTGACTTTGCCTCAGTTTTTACTTGTTTTCAGGGAAATTGTGGGATACGTATAGGGCTGCAACAATTAATCGATGAAATCGATTTATAATCAATAATGAGAAAAGGCAACCCCTATTAAAAACAAATATGAAATAAAAATGCAAACAAAGAAAAAATTAAGGTAAATAAACTAAAATTAAAAGATTAGAGTTTTACAATTCACATTAATTTAAATCCGTGAAACTAACAAAAATGTCTTAATAACACGCAGTACTGCAATGCCCTGCTTTCTAGTGCAGTGCGATATCAAAAATTTTGAAGTAAACTTGCTGCATTTGTGTATTTTATTTGAAATGACGGTATTATTTTGAAAATCTTTTTTTTTCGATTAATGGAAAAAAATACGACCAACTAATTATGAAAATAATCGTTAGCTGCAGCCCTAGATACATATACTAGGGCTGCAACAACTAATCGACATAATCGATTATAATCGATTATTGAAAAAGTTGTCAACTTTTTCAATAATCGATTAATCGGCTTCCGATCAGTTGGCCCTGTTCACAGCTCCAAGCTCTAACATATACGTATTCTGTTTTAATTTGAAGACAAAGGCAGTTATCAAAGTTTACTTTTTTCAAATGCATAATAATGCAAGAATCTTGTTGGCTGAGGTCAGTGTTTCCTAAAGCTTTCTAGGGAGTGAGCAGCTTTCCTTTGAACTTATAAAATAATGCTTTAGCTCTGGCTATACAATAGTCGTTTGTTCCTTATTTAATTGGATCACCTTACAAAATTGTTTTTTCACCGGGGTGATTGTTTTAAAAAAAAAGAAACAAACTAGAACCTGCAAGCACTAAAATGACAGCATGGTTATTCATTTTCATGTGTTTTCATATTGTATTTCATAATACACAAGTGTTTGTTCTTGCAAGCACACCTCTAGTGCTGAATGTGTTAATTTAATCCAGATTGTTGAGGCATCAGTTCTGATAATACCATTTTATGTTCATACTGCATTTATTTGTATTTCATACCCGCAGCATAATTAATGTGTAGTAGATTTTAGCCAGACCCTTAATTGCTGCTTTAATTGTTTTTGTTTTAGAGTCTAGCCATTCTAAAGATGATTTATTCAAGAACACCAACAGCTTGGGGTAAGCAAAGGCAATAACTTGTGAATACTAAAATTGAAAAAGTGCTTTAATAACAAAGAGAGTGTTCTATTTGCAGTAGTTCTGTAAACAATATTATCTATTTTGTCCAAAAGGTTGACCATCTCTTTCTCTTTGATATCTTCATTGTGATCTTTGACAATTCAGTGTTCCCATAGTACCAGAATCTAGCATAAAGTTCAGTGAATTATTTCAAAGTCATCTCATACTGTAAAGCGTGTACCATTTTTATGGCTCATCCCTGTTCTGCCTCAGTGCTTTGGGGGGTTGTACTTCCCTGTGCTATTATGAACTAATAAACTTTGTTTTAGTATGCCGAGGTCCTTCAGGAGTTGTGTTTTTATCATGGGCTTTAAATCACAACTCCGGTAGCTCTGTCCAGCCTTTATGTAACAGTGGAAGTAGTGCAAAAGCTTCCAGTTCTTCTTTATCAAGTCATAGGAATCCCCTGTGTGGAGTAAAATTATTTCTAGACAATAAAAGTGACACTATAATGACAATATAATAAAGAATGCTAAACTTTATGAATAAAAAAAATCTTAATAGCATATATAGTATAATGTATGTCACATTGTTGGCAATGCTGATGGATAATTTCCTGTAAAAACCTGTGCTGGGTAAAGAAATGATAAGCAAATGAGAGAAACCTATTTTGTTATACTACCTCATGGCAGATGAGCTATGTTACTTATTAAACATCTTTATTATAATTATGTGGAAATCCAAGGGGGGTTATTATTCACTAAGCTGCTGAAGGCTTCCGAATGAATAACCGAACAAAACTGAGCCGAAGCATGTTCGGCAATGCACTGCAGCCCTGTATGGCTATTTTTTTGCCGTACATCGTCTGCCTTTGGCTCCCTTCGCTTTGGCCAAACAGCCTCAGCCGATGATCGGCTGAAGCGAATGGTCGACAGTTCCTTCTTTGCTGTTCACCCCTATTCTCCAATGGGCTGAACAGCAGAGAGTGAATAGCTGAATGCCGCTGAGCCTTAGAGGTGGCAAACAGAATGAAACCGGTCTTGTAAACCGTAAACAAAGAACAAAAAATAACAGCAGGGGGGTCCCCTCCCAATTCATACCAGACCCTTTAGTTACCGGACAAAAACGATAATAAAAAAAGTGGGGTCCCCCTAAAATTCCAAACCAGACCCTTAATATGAGCACTGGCCTGGCAGGTCCAGAAAAGGGTGGGGGTGAAACGAGCGAGCGAGCGAGTGCCCCCCTCCTCCCTGCACCATACCAGGCCACATGGCTTTGGCATTGGAAGGGTATTTTCGATGAGGACAAGGGCCTCTTCTCCATATCCTTGGCCTGCTGTTTGTGGGGATCTGTGGGCAGGGGGGCTCATCTGCATCTGGGTACTCCCTTTCATAAAGTGGGCACCCAGATGCTGCCCCCCCCCTTGTGAATGAGTAAGGGCTAGTTGTTACCCACTAGACCACAACTTGAAAAAAAAATCCTTTAATTGAACACGACAAAAGACGGTTTTTGACAATTCCTTTATTATAAAAAACCCCATAAAAACTCGCCAATGCTGTAATCCAAAGGTCAATCACGCTGTCCAGCGATGTAATCCAAGTCAATCACGATGAGTAACCCCTGTGATCTAACAGGACTCGCGCTGCCCATTTGTTTACATGTCATTTGAAGACAGCGAGCTGTCATGGCATTAAAACAAATGGGCAGAGCGAGTCGTGATGTAACGACTCGCTCTGCCCATTTGACTGCATTCAGGCTGGACCTGTCATTTTGTGGTGGGAGTTCGGCAGTTTTCGGCGAGTCCGCGGGAGTCGTTTATCGTGATTTTGATGTTGGATTACATCGCTGGACAACGTTATTCACAATGGATTACAGAGTCCACTTTTTTTTACGCAAGTAATTGTCAAAAACTTTTTTCCAGTTCAATTAAAGGATTTTTTTTCAAGGTCTGGACTGTTTATTTTTTTACTTTACTCTTTGTTGAATGAATAGGGGGTAACTACCCCTTACTCATTCACAAGGGTCTGGGGTGGCATTTGGATGCCTCATAGCACTGGATTGAACCAGGAGGGCATTGTACTCTAACCTAATGTGTCTGTTTATCAATACACTGTTGCCTCTGACAGATCTGTTGTCCTAAGGTCCAATTTTACATCCTGTTTCTCGGTTGCATGCTTTAATGGCATGACTGTTGAAGCTCAGCTGCCCAGGGACGGATACATTTTGGGCTCTGCAGTTGCTGCTACTCTCAAAGCACAACATCTCCTTTTTGCAAGACCTACCATTGAATCTGGAAACATGTTTCTTTCTCTTCAATTTAGGAGTGCAAAAATTCTTCTACTGTTGGGTTATACTGTCACCTGCATGATGTTTGGACACTGGCAAACGTGTAGGCCAGTTGAAGATAAACCTCCTACTCCTGGTATGCCTCTGCTTTTTGCTAGGGTCCAAGGAGGGTGGACCCTGTTGAACTGTGTGTGGAGTGGGTGGACATCTATTAGCCTTGTTGGGACAGCCTGCATCTTGGATGTGGAAGGTGATTTCCAGAGTTTGGCTTCAGTCTGTGTCACAGAATGGTTTCAGGAGTTATATTCCAACCTGTTTACAGTTCCAAACCAAAAAGGGCATGCACACAATCTTGGATTTTGTTTCAAGTTATTAAAGTTCAGAAATTCCCCATGAAGTCCACCCAGTGTGTCAAAGCTTCCCTCCATTCATCCAGTACACACCAGTGATTTTTCTGCTTTGCTGTGTAGTCCTCTGCACTCCCAGTTTGTAACTGTGCCATTTAGCTTATCTTCTGCACCTTGAGTGTACCCCATGATGTTGGCCTTGCACCACTTTTGGGGCATACCCATTATGGAAGGGAACAGTTGCCAGAGATTCTGATGGACAACGTAGCTCTGACTGTTCAGACCTGCGGATGTTCTGTTGGATCCTGAACCTGCAGAAATCAGCTCTGGAACTGATTTCCATTTGCCAAGTTTCACTCCAGACCCCTACAACACTACTGTGACGGACTGAACCGTCACTGGGGCTGCTGGAGGAGCCTGAGGGCTAGCCTCCTTCCTAGAGACTATGGACCTAGGACTATAGAGGCCCCCCTTGTGGGTTAAACTGGGTGTCCGGGGCCCATGGACGGCTGTTGCGGGGGAGCAGCAGATCAGACCAATCCCTGTTTACCCTGTTTCAAGTCCTCATTTGCATGGCCAAGAGGACCTAAGTGAGGACTAGAGGATACTTTGCAGTTGACCAATAGGAAGGTGTTCGGTTGGGCCACCTTCAAACTGTTGTTTATAAAAGTGTGTGTGTGCATCCAATAAAGGAGATTCCTGTTTGAACTTACATACAGCCTGCCTGGTGTTTTGTTCTGAGCTATCACCACTGGATACGAACGGCACATAGCTGTAGTTCGAATCCCAAATTATCGGATGTCCGAAATATCAGACGCTGCAGTCTGAAATCTAAGGAGTGCCGGGAGAGTGGAACCGAGCGAGCAAGGGGCTCGTTACAACTACTTTCTGTCATTGTTGGATAAGTCAGTCCGGTTCTTGGACACGCTATTTCATTTGTGGCAGACTACGTTGTCCCTGGCTTGGTGGTTCAGGAATTGGCTCTGAAGTTGGGAAAGTAGTTTCTTCCTGTCTTCCTGTCTTCTGGAATATCCTCATGAAGCATAGCAGCCTGTTGGGCTGGAGATGATTTGAGACCAGATCTAGATCTTCTGGCACCCAGATTCAAAAACCAGCTGGCCAGATTTGTCCCTAGGACCAGGGATCATCTAACCTTTGTGGTGGATGCCATGGTATTCCCTTCTCTGAAGCCTCCTGTGCAGCATCGAGCCAAAGCATTCTGGTAATCTTTATTGTCCCCCAACTGGCCCAGTATACGGACATGGTCAAACCCCTGGTTTGCTTCGCCCGTCACATTGAGCTCTATGACTGATGGCCACAGTCATTTGAAACTACTGCATACACTACTAAGAGAGATTCCATGCTGTGTTACCACTGCTTTTATGTGAGTAATTTTCTTTTAATAAACTATATTCTGTTTGGATGGTACGCGCTACGGTGTCTGCTTTCTCTTTTTGGATAACACGACTCTGGTATTGACAGCCTATACTGAGGAGGCCTACAGTTCGATAAAGATTGGAGGTTGTTTCCCTACTAAAGAAGTGATATACAGATCTGTCTGTTGGTCTGATTACATAATTGGAGGACATCTGTGAGCGATTTGGAGCTGAGGCCCAACCCCCCCCGCCCCCCCCCCCTTAAGAAGGGAATTGCCTGATTTGACCCTTGTTGGGGTCCATCAATAAGGTGAGCACCACTATATCTGGTGTGGTGCATTTAGTGAGGGAGCATCGCTGTTTGTATATGGACATATTCAGAGTTATGAACATTTATAGACTTCACATTTGATCCATTTACTATTCATTCACTGACATTTGTTTGAATCACAGATTCTTTTATTGTTTTTTTTTTGTATTGCTCATTGTTGTAGCTTGGCACATTTAGTTATTCATACTACAGGAGATCTGCTGCTTTTGAGGGGCACTGGATGTAGGTCTCTTGGCATCCAGGCTAATCAAGCTGGACAGGTTTGTATCCCAGTCCAGGGATCCGAGAACATTCACAGTTGATGCGCTAGTAGCTTTGTGGAATCCGTTCTCCCTGATCTTTCTTCCTCTGTTCGAAAATTCTTCATTGTCTGCTCTGCTGGATAGAGGTGGAGGTTATTCCAGTAATCCATGTGACTCCAAAGTGGCCAAGAAGAGTGTGGGTGGTATGTAGACCATTCTCCAGGTGCTGGTGAACTCTCCATGGCCACCTTCAGACCATGAGGACTTTCTGTCCCAAGGTCCGGTGTTTTATCAGGCTTCTTGTTCATTAGCTTTGAGGGCATGACTGTTGAAACCCAGGTCCTGAAGGATAGAGATCTTTTGAGACTCTAATTCCTATATTCTTGCACACCAGGAAATCCACCTACGAAGTGAAAGTTTTATTATCGGACTTACTCAATGAGATGGTTGTTGGCTATTCCCCAATCAGGATTGGGTCAACAGTTGGCCCAGGGTACTCTCAAGGGTCAGATATCGCCTTTCTCCATCTTTTTCCAGCGACCCTTGGCCTCGCATTCCTTGTTAAAGACCTTTGTTCAGGGGCCTCCATTGTCATCATAGGACCTCAATATGGTTCTTTCGTATCTCCAATCGGGTCTCCCTGTGAATCAATTTAGGATATCTTGTTACTAGATCTTATGTGCAAGACTCTTTTTCTTGTTGCCATTACCTCCACTTGTGGTTTTCGGATCTGGCCTAGCTTTTATGCATAGCTCCATTCTTTGTTCTTCACAAGGAAAAGGTCATCCTCAGACCGAAAGATTCCTCTTTTTTGAGCTCATTCATGTGCATACCTGTAAAATTACCTGATCCAGGAAGGGACAGATGTCTCGTGTAATTGCACTCAGCAGCCTGTTCTTCCCTATGGGAGGATGTGGTGGCACACAATTACACGCGCTCAAATGCACACCCAAACCTGTGCATTGGTGTTGGTCCGAGTGCCCGCACTAGGACACAATTAATGAGTCTGAAGTGGTATCCTCCTACCATCTTAATGAAGGTATTGTGTTGCGTTCCTTCCCAAGAAGATGTTTGGATGTGGTTAGGGCTGTCCAAGTTTATGTTTCAGTTGCAACTTTTTTCCAACAATTAGATTCTCTTTGTCCTTCCCTATTCCACCATTTCAAGGTGGATTAGGAAGGTCATAGTGTATGCTTTAAGCTGGCCATACACTACCCAAATTTTGGCCGATTTGCACAGTGGGTACTGCTGTTGACGCCCTTCTGGCTGGCATCCCTCGATCAGATCAAATGAGCCTGTTGGAAAATCTTTGAACCAATGGTGCCTGCAGGCTTCAGGCATCTCTGTTGCAGATTTGTAAGGCTGCCACCAGGTCTTCTGTTAACACGTTCTCTTAGTTCTACCAGGTGGATGTTTGGGCTTCTGCTGATGGGGGTTTAGGGTGTAATGTGTTACAGGTTGCTATCAGAGTGGGAGATTTTCATCATTTTTTTTTCTTTTACTTGGCCCTGTTAGTAGTTGTTTTGCTGTGTTGCCTACCCCATTGCTTGGGGAAGTCCCAGTTGTCTCTGAATCTGCCTGCGTCCTGTACTATACGATAAAGTAAGTAGGATTTTTGAGTTAGCGGTACAATCCGTTTCTATATTGTGTCCTAAATTGCTTTCTAACCCTGGAATGGGAAATGGGAGGAGTTGTTAGGGTTCTCACAGTTTAATCATCTGATAATACCTGCATACCACCCAGTCATCTCTTAATATGCCTGTGTCCTGTAATGTATTCCAAGAATTGGATTTTACTGGGAAGCCAAAAACCCTATTTTCCTCAGTTCTTTTCTGATGGCCAACAGCTCTCAAATGTCTATGCTTTAGACAGCAAGAGAAAGCCCTCTTATAAGAAAAATAAGTTATCTTTGAAGTGTAATTGTAAAGATTAAACCCCATTCCAGGAATCACTTCTGGATGTGGGGGTTGGTTTGTAAAATATCTGAACAGTGGGTATTTTTTGCACTTTCTTTTCATTTTAAATCTGAACTTTAGGTTGAAAAATCATACTGATGTATCATTATGGCTTCTTCTGTTACTTGTAGAAGTTAGGCTGGTTGTCATTTCAATTGGAGGACTTTGTGACTTGCCCACTAATGCGTTGGTGTCAGTTCTGTGGGTTACCTAGCAGTCAAGCTGTTCCGAAAGCACAGGCGCAGTTTTATTGAACTGAGACAAGAGAGCGAGGCACCTTTAGTGAGTCACTAGACAAGGATTCTTGGTGGCCAGCCAAATTTTAACCAGAACTTCTGGGATAAACATATAAAGAAGTACGTCTTTGTCATGGCCAGAATAAAGGGTGCTACTCTGCCTTTTGATCTTGGTGGGGGTTGTAAATGTTAGACAAGGGCAAAAAACGTTATACATATGTGTATGTGTTTTAGAAGTTCAGCTGAACCCTAGGTAGATATAAAAGACACAATAATGCAGCTCTGTAATCCATTAATACATCATTAAATGTGTATATTACCTGCATGCAGTGTAAGTACCTGAATTTCACCTTTTTAACAGCCTCCTGCAATTCCTGTAAAACAGTGCCAGAGACATAGCCATCACTGTGCTACTGCTTATTTCACTATCCAATCATGGGCTTGGGTGGCTCCAGGTTGACCTGGGGAAGTGGACTGGATGATGATAGCAATCTAGTGGAAGAAAAAAGTACATCAGGAGAATTCTCTGTATTTAAGAGGAGTATTACAGGAGAACTATGGGGTAAGTGTTATGGGGTAAGAACTAGCGTCCTCCTGTGACCCATCCCGACATTACTGTCGAGATCCACCCAGCTGCGTGATTTGACAGCTGGCTCTGCCTATCTAGAGGTAAAGCCAGCTGTACCCGCCTCCTCCCCCGTCCGTTCCGCCAGTCAGCGGTGGAGGGGAGAAATCCCTGCAGGGAGCCGTAAGTGACGGTCACGGCTCTCTGCAGGGACATGATCGAGAAGTGAGCGAGCGACGGTATGTGTTCGCTCACTTCCCGATCTATTGCGTTGACGTGTGACAGTTTCATTGTCGCAGGTCAACTAGAACTATGAGGATGAGTGAAAATCACTCACCTCATAGTTCACCTTTTAAAGCAAAAGCTGGTTTTATTTTTTGATGGGCTTTTGGCTGGAGTTCTACTTTTAAACTTTTTTTCTCAGATTGTTGGTTTTGTCTACAGGTGCGCCTTTGAATGTCAGTTATGTTTCTATATGATTTTACATATTTAGCTCTCTAGTGGGTTCATAGCTTTTTGTAAAACTATATTTCTCTGTGCTTGTGCTTGTTTTCTGTAGAAATGAATGTGGTAGATCTTACCTGCTAAGTGAATTGGAGGAAGATGATGAATCCGCAAAAAGCCAGGATGAAGAGCTGAACATCTGTGAAAATGTTTCTTTAAAACCAGAGACAGATGAGGTGATGGCATCAGATCTAGGTATGTGACAAAATGATGTGAAACAAAATTGCATGTATTATATTATTATCCGTTTGTACATGTATGCTTCAAAGTGAAATTATATTGTTTCGCACTGCACTAAGCATACATTTAGAATGATATTTTGCAGGTTGCGACTAGTCGGTTATTAGAGTCAAATGTTTTATTACCCTAAACCACATGACAACTTTCAGTGAGCATGAGATGCACAACTAAAATACTGGGTCTGTCCAGCTCAAGCCAGAATTTTTCTTTCCCAGGAGAAACTTCAAACTCTCCCCTACCAGATTTTGGCTGCTTAGGCCGAGAGTCACATAACTTTTCGCTTCTGCATGAATTATTGGACAGATGGTAGCCTCTTTTGAAGCAATTTCATGTGCCCAGTTCCCCTCCAGACCCCTGCAACACAACATTCATTCATTATGGGACAAGTCTGTACTATCTTAGACAGACCGATTAAATTGGCACCTATCTTTGACAGACCGATTAAATTGGCACCGAAGAGAAGGTTGTCCTTGGCTTGGTGGTTTAGAAACCCTATTTTGGAATTGGGGCAAGTCGTTCCTTCCGAACTCATGGAAGATTCTCATGACAGATTGGCAGCCTGTCAGGCTGGGGAGGAGTCCTGGACACCCTGCCATTACAAGGGACTTGATCATCAGAGGAATCTTGCATCCTGATCAACATTTTGGAACTTCAGGCAATTTGGTTGACCCTGTGATGCTGGATGGTAGTGGCATACATCAATCATCAGGAAGGAACCAGAAGTCTCAGAGGTGCGAGAAGTGAAAAGTACCCTGTCCCGTGCAGAACTTCATGTTTTAGCCTTGTCCGCTGTTTACATCCCAGACCTGGACAGTTGGCAGACAGACAACCTAAGCAAGCATTGCCTACAGCCAGGTGATTTGTCCCTACACCTGGAAGTGTTCCAGGACCTGTGTTTCAGGTAGGATACGCAGGATGTGGACTTCCTGGTCTCCAGGTTCAACAACAAATGGGACAAGTTTGTCTCCAGGTACTGGAATCCTTTGGCTGAGGAAGTAGATGATCTGGCGATTTCCATGGGACCAATACAGCCTGATGTACAAATTTTCTTCTCTTGAAACCCCTTCCTCGTCCAGTCCACAAGATTAAGATGGAGGGCATTCTGGTGATACTCATAGCTCCAGCCTGTGCCAGGAGGATGTGATGTCTGATCAAACTCCTGACAGTTGATTCACAGGTTGCTGAAGCCTAGGTGGTGGTGTTCCCCACTATGCAAATGACTAGGAAGTCTACTTTTCTGCAAGGTCTACAACCTGCATGATGTTCGTGTTGTGGGATCCACCTCACAACCACTGTTTCCATTAACAAGACTGACACTTTGTCATTCCTGATGGTTCCCATAAACGGGAACCAGATTTTTGTTTAACCATTTCTTGTGGGCTCTGACAGATCATCATTCAAGCTTATGGTCTTCAGAATTGGGTTCCACCCTTTTTTCCCCCAGGCATATGCTATTATAACTGTAAGTGCTTTTTCAGCTTTTCAAAATCAAGCAACTGTTTCCCAGGTTTGCAAGGCTGCTCCATGGTTTATGGTCGGGCTTCCTGATTGGTCGGGAAGCCGGCTCCATGGTCCCTCATCACTTTGTGACGAGGGAGCATGGAGCCGGCTTCCCGGCCAAACAGTAAGCGTGCGCCGTGTAATGACTTGCTGCCTGGCTTCCTGATTGGTCGAGAAGCTAGCCATTCAGGAAGCCAGGTGGCGAGTCATTGCACGCCTTCCTAATTGGCCAGAAAGCCGGCTCCATGCTCCGTGGCTTCGCCGCCTGGCTTCCTTAAGGGTGTTTTGGTATCAGCGAAAAAAATATATATCTGTACTCGATACCGAAAAACCGTTATCGGTGCATCCCTACTCATAATCTTCTATGAGTGTATTAAAATCGATTGCATTTACACGTGGCAGTAAGAAGTAAGCAATGTAGTAAGGTAAAAGGGTAATCTCAACTACTTTTGCAGTTGTGAACTACAGTCTCCCTGGATGGCCACTACTGGAACCTATGGAGCAGATCACCCCAGATCACCAAGGTAGGAGGTCTACCCAAGGCCAGCACATAGGAGTGACTTCAGAGCTGTGGTTAACAAGTGCAGATGTGGTGCAGATTGTCATACTCCCCAGCTATATTCTCTCTTCCTACTGCCAAATGTAAATGCAATGGATTTTTAATATTCTAATAAAAAGTTACAGGGATCATCCAGTGCTTTTTGCTGGGGTGTTTTTTTGTTGTTTTTCTTTTTAACCCTTTACCCTTCTAATCCCAGCCTGATATTTTTCCTGGTGCTTAGATATGATAAACTCCTTCTATTGACATTTGATGGCAGATGGCATCAGTTTGTTAGCGTCACTTGAGAGGGCCAGAGAGATTTTGGGATGGCAAATCATGCTGACTGCTGTAAGACTCGAAATAGAACTGTAATTTCCAGTGAGCTCTTTCCCATTTGTTAAATAGCCTGCATTACGTCTAAAGCGATGTCAACTCTATAATTATGTTTTCATACATAATGAAACATCACAATATTAGAAACATTCTTAACAAGGATGTCAGTTTTATCGTTGTTTGCAGTAAAACATTACATATCACTTTCCCCCATTGATTTATTGCGTCTCCAAATGCCTCATCAGTATTAAAGCACTATAAGATATGATTGCCTCCACATAATTCAGTCTGCCATATCCTGTTTGAATAAACTGAACAGATACTGAGTGTTCCTGTTGATAATTTTTTACAGAATACTTTTTTCACACATTTTTTAATTAAAAAACGGTTTGAAATACAACTAAGAGACCTGTTTCATATTGTTTTATATGACTGGCACAGAGCGAAATGTTTCATACATTCATTTTTGTTTTGTTATTGTTCTTGCTTTATTAAAGTCATTGAGAGTTTATGTACATATACAGATGTCATTGTGATCCTTTAAAGACTAACTGCAATAACAATGTTGTTTTTTGTCTTGGTAGAATGGTGAAGGGTTATAACCTTTTTGTTTTTTCTTTTTGTATTTTATTACAATCTGTATTCCTGTTTGAAGAGATTTCACCTCTCTTTCTCAATTTGTTCCACCACAGGAGTTTAGGGGAAAAACTCTGCAATGTCTATGGAAACTGCAATAAAAAAACTTTACAGGTTGTAACTAGGGATTTTTTGGCCGAAATAGCAGTGCATTCCTAGTTTCTCTCCTCCCTGCTGTGCACTGCTCCAGCGCAGCATTCAGCGAGGAGGAGAGAAACTGTCAGAGGAAGCCGAGCGGTGCCGGAGAGGAGAGTGCTGTGAGCCGCGATGTCACAAGAGGCCGGGCCCCCCCTCAACCCCTCTGACCGATCAGGATGGAGAGCGGTGTGGGGCAGGAGACAGCCGTTCGCTCTCACAGGAGCCCAAGGCGGCAGTGAGAGTGAGGAATCGGCTGTCAAAATAGGCCGAGCTCTCCTCCCCGGACTGCCAGCTCAGCTGTGACCAAGTCAGGATGGAGGGCGGTACAAATCCGTGATCGCTGACTGTGTGAAAATAACTGGACATGAGTTACTGTGTACCACTTATGAATAAATTGGAAGTGATCTACATCACTTCATGTTCATTCATAATTGTGTACACAGTAACTCATACTACAGTATGTCCACAATGTCTGAATGAACAGGAACACTCGGAGAGGATTCCTGTTCATTTATAACAGGGGATGCAGAAAAAGAGATTGAGGACTCTGATTGGGTTGGAATGGGCCCTAAGGCGAAGCATAGGTGTGAATGGGCCCTGAAAGGCCCCCATTATCTAGGCAGGCAACCTAGCTACTCAAGAGGGTGCAGGTGGGGAGGTGCAGCACGTAGTGAGCTAAACTCTACCAGGCCGCATACCCTCAACAATAGGACAAAATTCACCCCTCCCCCTCCTCAATTACATAATAACAGATAATGTAGTAAAGTAAAAAAACTTTGATTAAAATACATAAATGATTCATACTGACTGAGCGGGCGCTAGATACAGACCCCTGCCAGAGCACAGGGGAGAGATGGCTCAGTGAGAGCGCGACACTACAGCGAGAGAGATGGCTCAGTGAGAGCGTGACACTACGCTGAGAGACAGCCCAGTGATAGCACCACAGTACGACAAGAGAGATGGCCCAGTGATAGCGCGACACTACGGCGAGAGAGATGGCCCAGTGATAGCGCGACACTACCGTGAGAGACGGCCCAGTGAGAGCGCGTCGCTGCAGCGAGAGAGAAATGGTCCAGTGAGAGCGCAACAATACAGTGAGAGACCAACACTACGGTGAGAGACGGCCCGGGGAGAGCGCGACACTATGGTGAGAGACGGCCCAGGGAGAGCGCGGCACTACGGTGAGAGACGGCCCAGGGAGAGCGCGGCACTACGGTGAGAGACGGCCCAGGGAGAGCGCGGCACTACGGTGAGAGATGGCCCAGTGAGAGCATGACACTGCGGTGAGAGACGGCTGGGAAAGACAGAGCAGAGGGAGACGCACGAAACACAGTGATAGAGAGAAGTTTTAGAGACAGTTCTACCTTCAGAACACACATAGAGAAGTCATGTGATGACTCAGGGGGGAGTTCTTCTCTCGGTTCTGTCACAGCTGCTGCTGATCATCTCCTCAGAGCTGGTGTGTGTTCATTAGAAGGTGGGAGGGCTCAGCTGATTACATGTTACAGATACAACCCTCAAAGAGTCGGATTGAAGTTCCCTGGAGGGAATTTTGAATTTCTAGGACTCTGGCCTATTATAGAGTCCATTAAGAAAAAGTATACAGAACAGCACTGTGACTCCTGACAATGCGGACACACGTATATGGCCCCCACACCTCCTACATTACCACAATAAATACACTTACAAAGGTGGAAATGGTCTTTTAAACTATATCGGTGCTTGGGCTGTGAACTTCGAGGTTGAATGCTTTCTCAGTATCTGCAGCTTCAGAGGACAGGGAGGGAGTTTTAATTCCCATTCTCTAAAGCGTAAACACCTAAATGTTGATAATCTGACCATGGGTTCTTTTTAAAACAATGGTCTGGATGTACATCTTGCTGCCACATCCTGCCTTGCTATGTGTACAGTCGTGGCCACAAGATTTGAGAATTACACAAATATTCATTTTCGCAAAGTCTGCTGCTTCAGTGTTTTAAGATCTTCTTGTCAGCTGTTACTCTGGTATACTGAAGTATAATGACAAGCATTTCATTAGTGTCAAAGGCTTTTATTGATAATTACATTAAGTTTATGCAAAAGAGTCAATATTTGCAGTGTTGATCCTTCTTATTCAAGACGTCTGCAATTCGCTCTGACATGCTGTCAGTTAACTTCTGGGCCACATCCTGACTGATGGCAGCCCATTCTTGCATAATCAATGCTTGGAGTTTGTCAGAATTTGTGGGGGTTTTTTAGTTCACCCGCCTCTTGAGGATTGACCACAAGTTCTCAATGGGATTAAGGTCTGGGAAGTTTCCAGGCCATGGACCCAAAATTTTAATGATTTGCTCAAGCCACTTAGTTATCACTTTTGCCTTATGACAAGGTGCTCCATCATGCTGGAAAAGGCATTGTTCGTCACCAAGTTGCTCTTGGAGGATGTTTTTGTACCATTCTTTATTCATGGCTGTGTTCTTAGGCAAAATTGTAAGTGAGACCACTCCCTTGGCTGAGAAGCAACCCCACACATGAATGGTTTCAGGATCCTTTACTGTTGGCATGACAAGTTTACATGTTGGCATGATGGCAGGTCTTATTTTCAGGGAAACAGGGTAGTAGCAGCAATATCCTTGCCTGTGAATCACTTTTTGTGCACAGCAATGATGCCGGTAACCATGGTTAACAGAAGAAAAACAATAATTTCAAGCACCACCCTCCTTTTAAAGCTTCCAGTCTGTTATTCTTAGGACCTGTTCACACCTTTACGTTTTGTCGCGCATTCAACGCTCTATGAGCGCTCTACAAAACGTACAAACTTGAAAATCCCATTGTTTTCTATGGGTATGGTTCACACCTTGCCGTATTTCAGCCCGTCTGAACGCGCTACAAAACGGCCTACGCCCAAAGAAGTACATGTACTTCTTTGGGGCGTTTTGGTCTTGCGTTTTCATTGGGATACAGTCAAGTAGCCCTCGGAAACGCGCGCATGTTGCACGTTTTTTTACCGTGAATTGCGGTAAAAACGCGCGACAAACGTGCATATTCAATACGCTTAGGTGTGAACCCAGCCTAACTCAATCAGCATGACAGAGTGGTCTCCAGCCTTGTCCTCGTCAACATTGACACCTGTGTTAACGAGAGAATCACTGACATGATGTCAGCTGATCCTTTTGTGGCTAGGCTGAAATGCAGTGGAAATGTTTGTTGGGGGATTAAGTTCATTTTCATGGCAAAGAGGTACTTTGCAATTAATTACAATCTATCTGATCACTCTTCATAACATTCTGGAGTATATGCAAATTGCCATCATACAAACTGAAGCAGCAGACTTTGTGAAAATGTATATTTGTGTCATTCTCAAAACTTTTGGCTGCGACTGTATATAAGTCCTCAGATGTACTGTACATAGAGATATATGCAGAAGGCATAGGGGCAGGCTGGAGTGTGGTGGTAGCAGAACATAGATACATAAATCAGGATCACTGGGAAGGGATATTGGCACTCTACAATCCTCTTCACATCACCACACTTTGTATAATTCTTAACTGTATATATGAAGGAGTCCGTAATTCCATATTAACATGGGCCTAAAGGAGCCAAAAAACCCTTCAACAATACTGAATGGACAGAAGTGCCTTCTTACAGCAGTTGTAACTTATCCAGAAATCTTTAAAGTAGTATTTAAACTCTCAAACTTTATTTCAATAACGAATCCAGATCAAACAAATATACATTGCCCAACAAAGCATTTCTTTTGTATTTTCACCCAAGCTCTTAGTCATGTTTTCAAACAGCTGGCTCAAACTCTCTCAGCTTGGCTTCACTGAACTTCCTGTCCAGTACAATATCACAAAGGACAGAGCAGTCTATAGCAACTGCCTATATACTAGCTTAAAGAAGAGGGGGAGCCGAGGGGTGGCTTGACTTGCTGTGTCTGTCTGTGGAGAAATACTTGGCTTACTCAAGCAAAACAAATGGCAAACGCACTCATCAATTTGTTACCAGCTGGGATACTTTTTGCTATACTTGGCTTACTATCACACACAATAGGCCACTGAAAGGTAAAGGAGCCGCCCTAAAATAGGATATCAGGGACAGTACTTCGGAGACCAGCTAATTCTGCAGGAAACTAAAACTTTAAATATCAAGGAGCAGCATCCATTGGAAGTGATTTCATCAGCGTATGAAATAGCTTAACAAACCTTTGACATTAATATCACTTTAAACAAGCATACCATGCATTTAATATCATATGCAGAGCCATGCCAATAATTTTAATGGATCTGTGGCCTGCTGTACATCTGTAACTGCACTTTAACCTTACATATACAACCTAATATAGTTAAACCTGTATTCAGATTGATGCAGCCATTTGAAACTAATCGTAGCTGCTCAAGATATAAGCCCTGTGGTTGGTTGGAGCTAGTATAGTTGTGATCTTGTGTTGCTGCATCTCTTGGGAAATTACTTTACATATCTTCTATGATCATGAGTAACATAGGTTGCATAAAGACATATGTCTGTTCAACAAAAAGAAAAAAATAAAGGAAAACCTTAAATCTATCTTCAGAGCTGTAGTTGAGCACAAAACTGTTATAAAGTGTGTTCCTATATGTTCTAGCAAGAAATAAAATCATCCTGATCCCCATAGGCAGTCCTATTCTCACTGAATCAACATTCTACAGTGTTGGCTTTTTAATAAATAGTGATAGTCAGTTTTGTGCATTTAGAAAACATATTCATCTGAACTTAAAAAAAAAAAAAAGAAATATACACCTTATAGTGGGGGTCCCCTGCAGTGCAAAGGTTAAATGCTCTTTTTGCCTATGGGCAACAGAAAAAACTACTTACTAGGGATGCACTGATACCGGTTACGAGTACTGATTATTTTTTTTTTCGGTACTCGCCGATACACCGGTGCATACCGGTGCATTGTGCTCCGATTAACAGGAAGTCGGGCGGTGGATCATGACCCGTCGTCCAGCTTCCTGATTGCCTGTGAAGCCGGTGTTCTAGCGAAAGAACACCGGCTTGACTTATCGAGGCTGTCTGGCTTCCTGACCAATCAGAAAGCCAGGCGGCGAAGTGTCGTCCGGCTTCCTGATTGGCTAGGAAGCCGGCTTCACTTGTTGCTAGGCAGCCTGGCTTGCTGACCAATCGAGAAGCCGAGAGGCAGGTCATTACATGCCGCCTGGCTTCCTGATTGGTTAGAAAACCAGGCTGCTTAGCAACACATGAAGCCGGCTTCCTACCCAATCGGGAAACTGGGAGGCAGTCATAACCCATCGCACGGCTTCCTGATTAGAAAGGAAGCCGACTCCATGCTCCCTCGGCATTGATCGGAAATTCTGTTATCGGAGGTAAGTATTGGAGCATTTGGGCGAGTAAGAGTACTCGGCCAAATACTCCGGTATCGGCACCAATACCAATATCAGTGCATCCCTAGTACTTGTCTTATTCCTCGCTTCCCCAGCGTTCTTCTCTTTTCGATACACTGGGTTGTCCCTTAGGCCCGTAGCATCCGCGCTTAGTATTTATTCATGTGTGGAAAGTTGAATATAACAGATCCTTGTTGTAAATGAGTTTAGGATGGCTAAAACATTTTCATCAGCATTGCATTGTGAAGGATGAGAATGGACAATGCTGAGGCTATATCAAGAATATTGTATAAAGTGCTATTGGGGCTGTGTGTACGTTTATAGGAAGATACAGATTGTTGGACTATTTGTGGACACTAATTACGTTTAATATGAAAAGACTTTTAGCGATTTTGGTGTCTTAAAGATGTATTTTTTTTTTAAATGTATGTGTTTTTATTTAATTTGTGTTTTTTTATTATTTTAAACATTTCCAGTGTTTGCCTACATACCAGACAATTTTAGGTATGACATATATTTCATAATGGGGATTTATAAATAATTATATCTGGTTTAAGAGTTATTGACAATATTTGACAATAACACCCACTATGTTATACAACTAAATAGATCAACTATGTGAAATAGAAAACGCATTGAAGGGAATTTATCAAAATCTGGAGCAGCTGTGCACGGCATCCAATCAACCTCTTGTTCATTTTCAAATCTTAACTTACCAAACTGAAGAGGGAAGCTGATTGGTTGCCATGCACAACTGCTCCAGACTTTGTCTGCTCCAGTTTTGATAAATTCCCCTCCCCCTAGTCTCTAGCCATATATTTCTTCAGTTGCAAAAATATGAATAATTTTCCAAATCACCTTGTTGGAAAATATGACCACCAATAACGGTAATTAAAAAACCTTTAATATCCTCTGCACGGTAATATCATAATGCTCAGGGGAAGAAGAGAGGCTCATATTATAAAAACAAATTTTGGAAATGGGGAACCCTTGCATAACATAAGTGCACTATTGCATAATGACATGTGCGTACAAAGCTCTGATGAACTTTACAAATAAGCAGTATCACACTCCCAGTACCAGCTATTTCACTGTGTCAGTTGTGCATTCACATGTCTCCAACCCAGGTTGAAGCATTTTGTTACCTGGACTAAATTGCGCTGCTTGTTTTTAAAGTGCATTAGAGCATGTACACTTAGGAGAGCAAGAGTAATATGGCAAAGAGGTCATCACATGCAGTAGTTTTTTTGGTATTTTTTTTACTTGGTTATATCTTTAGGTGAGTTCCATTCTACAAGGTGGTAGGATCACTAGGATTACAGACGAGAGCATGGAGTGATTTATCTGATTCGGAATTGAAGAAAGAACATGTGGATATGGACTATTTGTTAACCATTTAATGTACTGTTTAATTAGCTGGGCAGCGGTTTCGGAGGTCCAGACTCATCAGTTTGTTAGTGGGCTATGTGGGCTGAGCACCAGGAGCTTCTCAATACCTGGGCCATTGAGTGCAATTTACCATTTCCACTTCTTATCAGTTGACTGTGACAGTGAACTATTTGCCCACATAATTTGATGGGTAGAGTGTTGTGCATGCTCTGTGCTCTCCCTTGCCATTCAGCATAGAAGAAGCACTCAATTTCCCTCCTATATGCCTACGCCCGCCTTGAACCCATTATTTAAATTGCTATCTGCCTTGCAGTGCAACACGTCAGATCCTAGACACATGGAAAACAATTCTGCTGCCTTAGGTGTCTGACTCTCAATCCACTAACCGTTCCAGTGCTGTCTGCAGTGTAACTACCTCAGGGTCTTCCTTGGCTCTGTCATGTGATGCTTCCCTCTTAACGTTATCCTGGGAGGATTTAATCGCAGTTATGCAAGATTTTATTGGTCAAATTGCAACTTTTCATTTTTGACTGTGACCGCAGAGGGTATAAGCGTGCTTCCATGCCTTCTATTATGGTATTAAAGGCTACTACCATTACTTCCAGGCTTGCACTAATTTAAAATGAGTAGGGCTGCAACAACTAATCGACATAATCGATTATAATCGATTATTGAAAAAGTTGTCAACTTTTTCAATAATCGTTTAATCGGCTTCTGATTGGTAAGATAATGAGCCGTCTACCAGCAGGGCTCCCAGCCTTGGCTCTTTCAGGGTACCTAAGACCTTGAAGACCTTTCCAGTACACCTGTCCTGTGTGTCTCAAATGGATTTTAGGGTAAGTTCAAAAAGACCATTAGCCACTTTGGTGTCTTAAAGATGTAATTTTTTATTAATGTGTTTTTATAAATCTTTGTGTTAAGTTGATATTTCACTTTTTCTAAGTTACTATTGTTTTCATTTTTTGGTATGTTTCCATATTACAAAACCATGGAAAGTTAGCGTAGATGATGATATAATAGTGTTGGGCTCAGTTGATTGTAATTTAGTTTACTCTGCATGTGTTTTTCAGCTGAATATGGATTTTCTGAAAGAGACCTTGAAAGCACAAGAAGCAATTTATTATGTATGGAAGGTGCAAGGTCCTTAAAAGACACAACTGCTAAAAAGAGGTCCTCAGAAGCCCGAGACAGTATAATTTTGGATGTTGACATTGCAGACAGAGAAGCTGAACAACGCCTGCTTTGTGAACTTGCTGAAGACACCATGCATTCTGAACACAATGATCAAGCAGGATCTACCACCCAATCAAAGAAGTATATACACGATGAAAGCCAGTCTTTAAAAATTGCTATTGCTAATCAATACTATAAAGGCGACTCTGTCCCTGAGGATGTGACTAGCAATCAGAGCAGTCCATTATGCATGTTAAATGCTGTCCCTAGAAAACGACTGAAGATAAGTATTCAAAGAGTGAATGAGTGGCTTCAGAAAACCTCAGAGTTTTTAAATGCTATGCCATGGGATGAAGAGTTGCTTTCTGATGTTTTTCCTGAATTAGATGAAGATTTATCTGACAAAGGTTCTTGTATGTCTAGTGAGACTGAAATCACGACAAAACCCTGCCCCAGTTCTGTGTCAGGGGCTGTGGAGAAGACAGTCAGTGTTCGAGACAAGATATTTGGCAAGGTATACAAGAGAGAGAAAAAGTCAAGCCCTTTGCCCAAAATAACTGTTCTTGCCAATGTCCATGTAAATGGTGGTGCTGATTCTCAAAAGATAAATGATATTCCAAAGAGATTAACAAACAGTCTTGAACCAGAAAACTTCATACGAAAGGTAGAAACAACTGATAATTCTTATACTAATGATGGCGATACCTTGCTTGCAAATAACAACTTATTAAATACTGATAGAGTATCAATCCAGAATTCTACCTCTCTGAACAATGATAAATCAAATGCACAAGAAACAAAATTAAAGACTCAAAATAAGTCTCTGAAAAGAAAGTCTGAAAATGCCCTGAGTACACGAACATTGCAATCTCTGTTATTAGTTAAAGGTTCAGATATTAGCATGGACAAACCCAGTCCTTCTCGCTTCTCAGAAATAGAAATCAATACCTATCCCAGCAGCAATGAATCAGGGCATAAAGATGACCAAAGAAACGTGAGAAGAAGCAGGAGACTTAACGTGCTGTCGAAAAAAGCGTTACCTTCTCCAAACCAAAAAGCAGCAAAGACCAGTGGCAAACTAAATAAAAATATAGACCCAGCCTGTCTTAATTCAAATGCTGACACAAATTTTCAAGCAAAAGAAATGTGCACTACTTTTAAAAAGTCAGAAGACAAAATAACCACTATGTTAGCTCCTAATGGGAAAGTAGTCCCCTTTGTGACGGATGTTGAAATTCACCCTGCTCCCCCAGATTGTGAAACCTCTCAGTTAACCGATGTCGGTGTTCAAGAGAGCTGGAATATGCCTGTAGGGGCGGTGAGAAATGTTTCAAGTGCTGAAAATATTGACTCGGACACTGACACTCAGCACTTGATAAAAGCCTTCAAAAGTGCTAAAAGAATGTCCTTCAAACTAGATCCAGTTAATGAAATTGACAAAAACCATTCTATTCCCATACACCTATCTGACACCAAAAACAACTTACCAAATGGCTCTCAGGCTGGAATTGCATTAACAGTGTCTTATGAAAAGGAAGCTACTCACACCGATGATGCTATCCTTTCTAATGGCAGAAATCTTAGTAAATTTAATGTTGGCGGGGAGGCAATGCAACAGAATTGTCATGACCTGATTTTGCCTACAAGGCAAGGAGAGACTTCGGAAAGGCTAAATGTGAAGTTTGAAAACAAGCTTGTGTTTTCTTCCAAGAAGTCTGTCGATAGCTCTATGGAGGAAAAAGACATGCCTATGTTATATGAATCTGAAATGTTAAGTGCAGGCCAGCTAGATCTTCTAAACCCTGTTAATGATACAGAGCCCCACAAAGAAGACAACCTGGAAAGAGATTCTGTTTTAAGTAAAAGTGAGCTACTTGTGTTGTGTTCACAAAGTCCTTCAATGAGGCAAGGAGAAACTAGAGGTGTGACCACTGAAGGAGAAAATGAACAAGTAAAGAAAGCTTATAGGAAACCTAGTTTTCATGAAGAGCAAGTAAATCAAATTACTTCTGAAAACAGATCCCAGGGTTCAGTGACAGAAAAACTGCTAGAGCATTCAGTTACTTGTCAAAGCAGTTCTCTCAAAAGTCCTGAAGTTTACTCAGAAACACCTGATGGATTATTGGGCTTTGCTGACCAACCTGGAGAGGAGCACAGTTTTTGTGCCGAAGCTGAAAAATCATTTGTTTTTTGTAAAGAGATAAAGGTTGGAGTTTCTGATAGTTCTAGATCTCTGAATGACTCGCCGTTCATTACAAGGAAGAAACGCAAAGCACCGATGTTAGAGTCCTCCGAGAATGAATCAAGTGACGAAGAGTTGCCGTGCTTTAGTAAATTATTGTTTGGCAATGCATCAAATTCTGCTGGTCAGAAAAATGCCTTGTCTGGTTTCTCACCAAAGCAGCAAGGGGGTGGGGTTTTGGACATGTTTAGTAGTAATAGTACAAGTGGCAAAACTCAGGCAAGTTTGAACTTCCCTGGAGAAACGTTGCTAGGAAGTCAGGAGTCTGTGAATTTGTTCTCTTCCCAATCAAATACATCTGATCATCCCACAGATGTAATTATTGACCAAGAGCTCAAGCATGATCAGTCCGAGTGCCATGAGAAAAATTCTAAAAGGAAGGGTGATCCAATTTCCAGTAATAAACAAGTGCAGAAGGAGGACTATGAGACAACAAATAATTATGAAGACACATGCAAAGAGCAGAATTTAGGTATTGTATACCTTTTCAATCTTGAAGCTTTTTTATAATTTTTAAGTTTCTGGATGCTTTGGTTTTTGCTGCACATAGTTTGCTCATCTTCCAAATGGGACCCAGATTTAGCCACCTTTCTAAAATACCTAAATGCAGGAGATCACGCCAATCACTATTGCAGAAATATACAGGACAACCTGCCATTTATTTGCTGTGCTCATAGACAGTCCTATGTAGTGAGCAGGCTCTTTTTTTAAAGCAAACCTGTAATGGAATAAACTTGTCATTGATGGTTATCAGGCAGTCTTGTTGGTCCTTCTTCCATACTTTGTCATTGCCCTAGAACAAGTATCCATAAAAGGCCTTTTGTCTTTCTCGGTTTGCATGCTAAAGCAATGTCTCCTAAATCTTTGTCATCTTTGACTAAATCATAAGGCTAAATTCAAAGCATTTCCGGTTTCTGTCAGGGTTGTAAGGACAGTAAAGCCTAATGATTAATGATTATCTATATATAGATCTATATAGATATATATCTATATAGATCTATATATAGATATAGATATATATATTGCTTTATTTATGTAGCACCAACAGTGCAGACTGCTGGTGCTATATAAATCCTGTATAATGATATATTGACTTGTGTGTTTATTATTTGAATAATGGCAGCTGTTCCTTATTGGATTAGAACTGGCATTGGACACAATGACCAGGAATTTGGGGCAGTGGTAGAAGAGGACTTCCTTATGCAGTCAGCTTGTTGCTTTCATTTAGGTAAGGTGGCTAACTCTTGGTTTCATTGGCATGTACCATAGGTGTTGGAAAGTGTTATGTAATACATCTGTGCCTATTCCTCTGTCCAACACTGCTATGAACGTTGCCTTGTACGGGGCAGTCTAGGAGAACATCGATGGCATATCTGTTATTTCTTCTGTTGCTTATATTATTTCTAGGTAGCATGCTTGTTATTTCTCTAGTTTATATACTGTATGTTCGTCTGAGTTGAAAGACATTTTTGTCTTTACAGATGAAGGTTCTGAATGTGAGAGTGAATGCAGTCACTTCTCCACTCTGTCTTCTCAATGTGAGGTATTCGATACACAGGTATGGATATTTGAGATATTATTTCAATTTTAGTCCCAATAAATAAAAATTAGTTGCTGGCATTCTTAGAAGGTTGAGGTAAAGTGACATTGACTGAGAAAAAGCAGTAGTTACAGCATGTGAGAACTGAGCACATTTTGTGTGCAGTCACAGGACCTATCCACTTGGTGGCAGTGTTGCTTCAATTTATTATTAAGTCAACTATTGCATACAAACAGCTCCTTCAATCAACTTATTCTGTCATTGTCAAAAATGCATTCTGTCCTTTTCAAAACGCTCTTTTTGATGCAGTAAATAATGTACATTGAATTGAGTATATTTGAAAGCATTTTGTAAACTTTTGTTGATGTTTTAAAAGCCATTTCCTTCAGTGCTTTATTCTTTCTTTTTTATTTGATAAGTACAGCACACAAGTGCCTTTCACAAGTTCCATGTAAATTGTAGATGAAATTACACTCAAGAAAAATAAAACAAAAATTCTGCATCATGTTGCTTGGACACATGGCAATATTCCTGTAGTTATGTTGAATGCATTGTGTCTGAGCCTGCCTAAGGATCACATGTCTTCTTTTATCATAGATGATTGAGATTGAATTGAAATGCTTAAAACTGATTACATAGCTAGCAGGTTGAGCTTTTATAATGGCATGTACTCCTATATATACTATGCTAATATGACATATTAAATGAATACTTAGCACTTAACAGCATAGCATGGCATCAACACTGTTTGTTCTTGGCATTCTTTTAAAACACATTTTTGAAATCAACACTTAAATTACATGCATCAGATCCTTTTTTGGATCCCCAAAGTGCAACAGTTGAGTAGCCCTAAATAAAAAGTTTGTCGGGATCATGCCTTGGCTTGGCCCAACATCCCAGCAAGGCAGAGGAGAGCATTGTATTGTAGTCTGGATATAGAAACAACTGTACAGCAAGCAAATAACTAAAAGAGCCTTCATTTTAGATGTATGGCAGGGGTCTCAAAGTACCGGCCCGTGGGGTAATTGTGGTCCGCAGCCAGCTGACAAGTCAGGTACGCGGTCACAGACTGCTTGTCTGACTTGCGGGAGCAGCTACATGGTCTGCATCTCTGTCAGATGCAGACCGAATAGCTGCAGCTGGCTGTGCTCTCTGTTCCTTTTGAGCGGCGCTCTGAGCTCTGGTCGAAAGGAACAGAGAAATTATCCATTGGTAAGGTCTGCACCAGAGCTTACTAATCACCAGGGAATGATGTGCCCCCTCCCTGCAAAAAATTAAGCATGTGAGGGGGCTTCTATTTTTGTGTGTGC
>NW_017306458.1:711898-741523 GCF_000935625.1 Nanorana parkeri
TGGGAGTATATTGTTTTTATGTGTGGGTGGGCAAGGAACGGGGGGAGCATATCCACACCTGTAAGTTTAGGTGCGATTAGAGATTCCTGCCTCAGGAACTTGCATTTTCCTGCACCAGGAATCCCTAATGTGGCATTTACAAGAGGCAACAGTAGACCCAATCAAGTTAATGATCAGGTGACAACCGCTGCATGAAAACGCCTGCACTCCGCATGTAATGGTGTGTGATATGATAACATGTAGTTAGGAATCATTCTTACTGGATGCACGACTGATGCATCCGGGGATAGTGATTGATTCCTAACTACATGTTATCAAATCACATACCATTACATGCGTTGTGCAGGTGTTACATGCAGCGGTTGTCACCTGATTATTAACTTGAATGGGTGGCAGCTGCCGCTTGTAAACGCCAGATTAGGGATTCCTGCTGCAGGAAAAGACAAGTTCCTGACGCAGGAATCCCTAATCGCACCTAAACATACAGGTGTAAATGGGACCTTATAGTGTGTATTTAAGTGTTTGTAGTTCTGGATGTGGGGCGTTGTGCATATTTCTATGTGTGCGTATCTGTGTGTGTGAAGTATGAAATTTGGCAAGTGGCCCCCATGGGGAAAAAAAAGTGGGTCGTTGTGTGCCTTCTGCTGCGCTAGGTGAGAGGCTCCTCAGCCTCATCTTAATACAGCGCTGTCAGTTCTCCCAGTGCGCCGCCAGATGTCGCTGAAGCAGCCGTGGCAGGGAAGGAACAGAGACAGAGGCCCGGGCCGAAAAGTTTCTGCAGTCAAACTGCAGTGGATGACGCATAGACGGGAGGCGAGTGCCGCTACCGGGATTGCTCCCCCCCAGGGGTGGACCTACTGCCGATGCAGCGGGTGCGGTAGGAGAAGGGAAGAGCCATGCGGATTAGGTGCTTGGAGAAACGGAGCAGAGCTGGATGATGGGGTTGTCAGTGGCTCCCCAGGAGATCGCTGTGTGGACTCTGATTGGCATCGGGTTGTCAGTGGAGCACTCCCCCAGTGTTAGCTGTGCAGACTCTGGAATCGGGCTGTCAGTGGACAGCAACCTGGTGCGATCACGGCTGATCTCCTCTGCCAGTTCTTTTGATGCTGGGGCATGTTGCGGGCACTGCTGAAAGAGCTCAGCATCCAAGTGCTGGTCTTTGGGGTCTTTTTGTAAGTAACCTGCACTTAGAAATGTATCCAGAATTTATCCCAGTGCAGCAGTGAGAGCTGTGTGTAGACATACAAGTGCCAATTTTTCATAAGATTCAACTTTTCCTTGAACAGTGGAAAAATGGCTGTGTGTAAAGGTCAGAAATAACAGATTTTTATGAAAATCATTGTCCAACTTAATGGAAAATCACATTCACAAACACAGTATAAGGAAGAGTGCAACAACCTGAGTAGATACTTATTGGGTATAGCATAACAGTTGATCAATGGATAAATGCTGCCCGGTCTGCTGTGACTGGCTGGGTCATGAGGGTTAAAAAGTATATGTATAACTTACGGTTAAGCTGACCGCTCTTAGGCTTGAAAAAGAGGACTACCTCGAAACGCGTAGCCGTTAGTACTGCCTATTTACAAACTCCATACTCGTTCAGACCCACGAGTACCGATCCACCCACTGTGTCTGACCGTTCCACGCTTGCGACACACGCCGCACAGATACACAGCACATTGCCGGGCAAGATCTTCCTTCCCCCTCCTTCCTCCAAGTGCCGCGGCTCGGCCAGGCCAGCCGAGTACGCGAGCTGGAGATACCCTGGGAATACCCTGGACTTCCAAATTGGCAGTATATCCACCTTTGTCATATGCATGCAGAGATACTGTTTGCTCCCCTGTGACAGCTTAACCGTAAGTTATACATATACTTTTTAACCCTCATGACCCAGCCAGTCACAGCAGACCGGGCAGCATTTATCCATTGATCAACTGTTATGCTATACCCAATAAGTATCTACTCAGGTTGTTGCACTCTTCCTTATACTGTGTTTGTGAATGTGAATTACCGGGTTCCTCTCCCGGTTTGTTGAGGAGTTTATGCACACCATCCCCCAATATACCAACGACCAAGATAGTTGACCATACTACAGTGGAGCGCTTTCAATGCTTTTTTTGTTTTAGATTAATGGAAAATCATTCCATGCAGAGGGTGGTGTGTGAGGCAGATTTACCTCTTCTATGTACCTGTAGAGAGATAGAGAGAGAGATACAAAGTTAGATCAGTGTATATAGAGCCATGGGTCGGAGTTATGACCAAGGACACATGTGGGTCCTGAGGTTACACATGTTGAGAACCACTGATTTAGAAGAATAGCACTACTGCATACAGTTATGGCCCACACCCAATTTTAACAGCATCCTACATCTATAGCTTGTGTAGATACTTTGACATTGCACAAAGTGAGTTTTGATGACACTAAACACCCCTACATTCCCACAAATGGTGTGATTGCGTACATACAACTACACAAGATGAAGTTGTAACCCTCAGTATAGTTCATCTTGCAGTTTCAGAATAGTAATACTAAGTTAACATAACATGATAAACACAATTTAATGCTAACCAGAGCTCTTCTTTTTATTTTTACTTAAAAATCAAGTTGTCTGTTTTGTATTAAAGAGCTTCAGACTTATTCATAAATCGAGTGGACTTAAAATTCACACCATCAGTGAGAGAAGTTCACATTTCAGGTTTACTTTTCCTGTGCCACACATATATTTTCCTTTTATTATAATGGCAATGTATAATAAAAGCACATTTTGATTGAATGGCGTACTTTCTAAGGCAGTGGTTGACAACCTCAGCACTATTTTGGAACTACAAGTCCCAAGAGAGGCATTGCAAGACTCACACAGCCAAAGGCATGACTTGCAGAGGCATAATGGGATTCGTATATTTACGACAGCTTGACTACCAAGGTTGCCTACCCTTGTTTATTCTAGAAAGGACACATTCACATTTTATGTGTTGTTGAATTCTACTACTTTCATACTGGAGTCAGTGAGTGAGTTTTTGCCAAACACCCCTGTGAGCTTTTTATTTAGTAAAGGTACACCATTCACATAATATGGGAGATGATAGAGGAATGCCCATCCAGCTTCAATCTGAGTTCTAGGCAAATAACTCAATACAGTAGAGCTGAAATGCATATATGGGAACTGAGCCAGATCATTTTTATTTCTGGCTATTCATCCTTTAAACTTGCACAACCCAGTAAGACTGCACAGCCAGTTTGGTGACCTGTCTTGGCTCTAGTTTAGTTAAGCAATACATCTAGGTCACCTGCCTCCCCCAGCCTGTGATTATAGCCTAGTATTAAAGTGTACATCCAGCCAAAATATTTTTTCCACGGTTTTGGATAAAATAGATATGGTTTAGAACCCATGTGAAGTTCTTACTCTCTCGGTTTCTGAGTTTTACCCTCACTTCCTGTCTTGTTTTGCCAGACAGGAAGTGATGGGAACTCTACAATTGCAGCACAGAAAAAAATGCTTTTCTTTAGTAGAGTAAGGGGAAGGCTAGCCCTCCTGCCAGATTTTTGTGTCTGTGCCCCTGTTGTAGAGTTTTCTTTTACTCCTTGTGTGGTGGAACTATCGCCAGCAATACAGGAAGTTAAGGTAGATCTCTCTAACATAACCGTGGATAGTAGTAAAACCATGACAGGCGTTCTTATCCTTCCTCGCTTTATCGAAAACTCGAAGGAAAGTTTTTTGACTGAACATACAAGCGGATTGTGAGTTTTTGCTGCAAAGTACCTTACGGTGGAGCGGTTTCTTGCCTAATACACGATAAAAGTTTCCATTTAAGTGGTCTACCCACGTTAGTTAGCGAATGCATTCAAGCCCAGGTCCAACTGTGATTTTCCTTTTTTAGATAGTGTTGGGAAGAGTTAGAACTTTTTGTCAGTGTTTTAATATCTGCCTCTCTTGTGGCAAACATTACAGCGTGCATTTATGGGATTTGTTTTTCTTTTCAATATGTTTTTATTAGAGTTTGTCCAAAAAAGCGGATACAAAATATGTAATAATAATTTGCAATGATGAAGGTAATACATATAAGAATTTTTGGAAATTACATGCAAAGTTTAAACATTATATAACAAAATGTAATATCTAGAATATAGTGAATTAATGTAGATGAAAGGAAGGAGAGTAGGCTAAAGGGTAGCCAAGCATATCAGGTTAGGTATAAATATCACATTTCAGTATTATTGAACAGAATGATATTTATGAGAGCAAAGTTTCCAGGTCGATTTTAAAGTGAGCCAATTTGCCTTTGCGAATGGCCATTATTCTTTCATATTAATAGTGCGTTTTAACAATAGAGATTGTTTCAGAGACGTTAGAGTCTGTAGATTTCCAATGGCGCATAATAGTTAATCTGGCTGCTAAAAGTATATGTATGGTGACGGTGCAGATTTGAAAGGGAAATTCTTCAATACCTTGAGATAGTGGATCTAGAGCACGATTGAGGGGTGTAAGGATACCTGTTATTTTATGGGATTTTTCTTCTTCTACATTATAAAAACTGAGCTAGAAACATACTGCAACATATTGTTTTTTTTTTCTTTTTTAATGTTAAGCTGCAGAACATAGATGTGAATTAGCCACATCGGAATAAAGGAATTTTCTGCTTGAAATCGTTTAATGCAGTGAAAACACAGTTATTTAATGAACAAGCGTTAGTAGGCGCCCTTCTCTTGTGACTGAAATGTCACTTGGATACATTTACATGTTGTTTTATGGTTTACAATTGGGATCACATATTTCATAGGTATGAGAGAGTATCTGGATGTTTATTTCATTGAAGGTCTAAGCAGATGAATGATGAGATTAAATTCCTTTCTTTTATATATGGACCATATGTGACCAGGTGTGGTCAATAAATAAGGCTTGACAAATGTATTAAACAAGTGAAAAGGTCTGATTGCTGTTTGAGGCTTTTGTATTCAGGTTTATCATGTCAATTAGTGCCCATTCACAGATTTAGCACTGCCTCTTACTGTACCGCTCCCGATCAACGCAGTTCGCTGCAAGGACACATAGAAAACAACTGTTTTCTATTTGTCCCATTTACACCATAACACAGTGGGCGGTATGTTGGGATAAAATGCAAACATGTTGCATTTTAACCCAACATACTGCATGCCACCGCAGGTCACATGAATGGAGTTTGCACATTGTACGGTCTACATAAAGTTAAAAAGAAAAAGATTACAGCACACGCTACCAGAGCTGTCACAATGCTCTAGCCCGTCTGCTTAAACAGAAGTTTAGCAAACCTGGCCTTAAAGTTTCTGATTTTGAGAGATAGTCAAGTTGTTTATCATATGCAAAGAACATGTATGCACCATTTATTTGGAACATAAAAAATAAAGAAAGGAAGCTTTTCCAGAATCCATCAAAGTAGGCTATTGCAGGAGCCAACATCCTAACCATTGCAAACAACACAATTTTTGTGTCCAACAGTGAACTCTCCCCCAAGCAATTAAAGGTAAACACCTAGCTGTGGAGGTTTGCAGAGTCCCCACCAGGACAGTAGAGCCATTAATCCTGCTGGGGTCCTCCAGATAGGTCTTTCAGGGTGGAATCCAGCCACATGGAAATTTTTACCTGTTATTTAAGGAAGCTGTGATTGCTATCAGTAGCAGATCTGATGAGTGGAATGCTGCTTAAACAGTGAAAGGTATAAAATGAATAGGAGTTCAGGCTGCTATGTCAGTAGGTAATCTGACCTATTGGCATGACCTCCTGCATTGGTGTTCGGTAGTCTCTCACCATTCTGTATTTGACCCATGTCCTGCACTGCTCCTCTACTAGTTGAATGAGATAATGGTTGAATCAAGCAAATTAGCAAAATAATTAGTTGCTAAACCCGGTTCATTTCACTTCAGAAAAGTCTCTGTGATGGGTTTGCAGACCTGTGCATCTGAATTCCTGGGCAGCCAAATGTGGCACTTTGCAAAGTTTTAAGATTTATTACTGAAGATGCAACAGATTTTCATTTTAAACATGATGACATATAATTAAGAAGAGGACAGGGTCAGGTTATATTCTGTTTCAGTGCTACTTTAGAACAGCTAAGGAAGGATTTTTTGACTTGTGCTGTAACCTTGTAATAAATCTGTCTTATAAATTCCCTCACTGCTAAATGTCTGTGTTTCAACGGCTGGCACCCACTGCATTTTTAGGACAAGTAGCAAGAAATCTATCTAATCAAGTAGCAATCCATGTACCACAGTTTGAGGGATGCAGGTCTAAATATTTTTTTGAACCTACACTATATTATTAAAGTTTTAAAAAGGGGGGGGGATTTATTGGTATATAGTATCAAGACTTAAATACAGCAAACCAACAATCTATTTGACAATATTTTACAAAATACAAATACATGATTTAAACATGCCAAATACACAGGCATTGGTATCTAACAGACAAACAGTCAAACAGTTAAGTGGGGAAAGAGTACAAGTATAGTTACCCATTAATTGTCACATGAGGGCCCCATCCTGGTGGTCTAAAAAGACTAACTCTTCCCCTCCTGCCCCTTGATTAATATACCACTGGTCTTCATAGAAATGTATTGAGAGACATCGATTGGTGGTCTCCCAATGCTTAATTTATTCAGATTGAATTTCTGTCTCGGCATTGGCTAACCCCAGGCCATGATTTTATCTAAACAAGGGGGACAATCTGGTTGTTTCACTAGCGACAAGGAAACCTTTGATGATATTGGCCAGAGACAGTGAGACTCAAGGGTCTCGGCTCCGAAGTGTTCCTGGATCCCATTGTCTCGTGTCTTGACCATTTACCATTAACTGGCTACGCCTAATTACATTAAATAATCCCCATGTAATCAATTCCTCAGGACAGTATAACACAATAATTTCCCTACTCTATTCAGTCACCCAACATAGAATATGTTTAATTACAAAAATAAAACTATATACATATGTCTTATGAAGATTTGACATAAACTCATAAGGTAACAGTATGCATAGCTTATTAGCACTTTATGGCAGACTTGCGTGCCAAACCAGTCTTCTCAAGCGATGCACTTCTTCCTCACCTGTGCTGCCATCGTCTTCTGATCATTGGTTTCATGTCTTTGGTTGCTTGATTGACCGGGCCCCAATGATGTAACTCCTGAGCATGCACATGGGAGTTACTTCATCTCAGCATGCTCAATCTGTGCACTTAGCTGCACATGTGCAGCTCAGAAAAAAATAAAGCTGAATGGCAGCAAGAAGCTTATATGGCGGTAGAGACTTAGTTTCTTCTGTCATATAAAGCCTTTATGGACTTTATTTCTAATACAAGCTTTATTTCCCCTTTGTGTTTAAAACATAAGGAAAAAAGAAGTATGTGATTTTGCTGTTTTTCCACTTAATTTGTTGTGTGAGTATAGCACCTAAAAAAAATCCCTAACTGACTGCTGACCTACATTGTATTCTAAACAAGAACTCTGCAGACAATATACAGGGCTATTCACAAAAGGGTGAAGAGTTTGGAGAAGAACAATCTAGAACAACATAGCTGAATTGGAGATTTTTTCCAAATCTGCTATTTTATTCTAGATTGTTCACTTCTCTTGCCTTCTCCGAACTCTTCAACCTTTTGTGAATAACCCTGTATAGGCTTCATGTCATTATTGTAAAAATAAATGTGCAATAACTGGTGGCAACCAAACAGATCAGCTTAAATTTGTACATGCATCTTGTCCCACAATTCACTTTGCTGCAACTTTCAATATTATTGAATCAAGCTCCAAAAGTTACTATGACAATAATACATTGATGCTAGGTATTAAATAAGCAGAGCTGTTTCCAAAATCTTGATTTAAGATTTTAAAACCGTAATTTATCCTACCGATTTGTAATAGGGGAACATTAATTTGGCTAAAAGCTTTTCAGACCTGTGTATGTAGAGCTCAAAAATATATTGAACAGGTTCCTCAAGTCACTTTCTTGCTATCTTTCATTAAGTAAATTAAGCAGCCGGATTAGTTCGCTCCTGTCTTGACAAAAGGGAAAAAGTTTTTGCTCTTTTGAAGCAAAGGGCTTTATTTCTGAAGTGGTGGAAATACAGATACTTTCTATTACTGTTTTGTAAGATGTGTTGCATCGGTGGCAGGTAAATGACACACTTTAAGACCATGTTTAGTTTTTTTTTTTCTTTGGTAGATTTGTAGCCCAGGTGCATTGCTAGAAATTTCCTTGCAACTAATGGGAAATATTGATCCCAGCACTTGACAAATAAGGTTTTGAACAGTACATTGTGCGTTCTCCATATAAAATCATTGTCATTTTTTTATATTCCTTTGTGCAGTAATCAAGAATTATTTTTAATAAGGGTTGACTGGTGTTCTTTCTTGTGTTTAACGGTTTCTGAGCTGTGCAGGATTTATGGATTTATTACTGAACAGTTATTTCATATTCCAGATAAGGTGTTGCTTTAACAAGTAACCCATATAATATATAATAATATATACACAGTGTACTACTGAGCAAATGTTGTAGGCACTTGTGAAAAATGCTATAAATTGAGGATGCTTTCAAAAATAATACAAGTTAGTAGTAGTTTTTATCAATTAACCTACAAAGATAATAAACTGAACAAATAACCCCAAATCCAATCAATATTTGGTGTGTCCACCATTTGCCTTTTAATACAGCATCAGTTTTCCGAGGTACAGTTGCATACACTTTTTTTTTTACCAAACTCAGCAGGTAGGCCATTTCAAACATCTAGGAAAACAGTTATTTTGTGGATTTAGGCTCAGTTGTATCTTCATGTAATCCCAGACAGATTCAATGATGTTGAGAGCAGGGCCACGGACTGCTGCGTCTAGGGCTGCAACAACTAATCGACATAATCGATTATAATCGATGTTTGAAAAAGTTGTCAAAGTTGTGCTGTATAATGTAAAATTTTAATCAGTAACAGTCCAATTTTTTTTATCCAATTAACCGATTAATCGAACTTAATCGGCTAATCGATTTTGTAAATAATCGTTAGCTGCGTCGTCTTTTCACTAAAGATTGTTCTTTATAAACTTGGATGTATCTTTGGGATTATTCTGCTTCAGCATTGAAGAGACCATTATTTCTGACCATATCCCCAACTTCATGTGCAGAAATGCACTCACACTAAACCCACAAGAACCTCAGGCATGCTTCACTGTTGCCTGCAGATATTTATTCTTGTAGGATAAGCCTTGTCTTCAGGCCTTTAGCAACAAACTGCCCTGCGTTACAGCCAAATATTTTTAATTTTAATTCAGGCCAAAGTGTTTGCTGCCATTTTTCTACGCACCAGTTCTTGCGTTTTTGTGCATAGGCAAGTTTCAGACTTGTTTCCGCATCAGGAGTATAGTTTTGTAGCTGCAGGTCTTCCGTGAAGACCACTTCTGACTAGACTTCTTCAGACTGTATACCAGTTTTGGCAAGTCCAAGATTGTTGTGTGACTGGACACCTTTTGAATGTAAAAGGAAGTCGGCTTGCTGGCGGAAATGCATTCATGTTATGGTGTGACCAATTAACAATTTTACAAGACAAGTTCTTTGTGGTGTTATATACCAGCCACACAATTCCTTCAAAATTGCTGTGCGACAGTTTGTGTAAATGTGTGATAGCGTGTGCCAGAATGCTGGTGGTGTAATTACTGTAGTGAAAAGGAGCCACAGCGATGGTCAACACTCCTGGCCCCCCAGGAGGGGGATATGTTTGGAAAGCCAACAAGATGCAGCAAAGCAGGAAGAAGAGAAGGAGAATATTTAGGATCATCCCAGTGAAGATGACCTCAGATTTGCTGTAAAATTTTGGCATACGCCGAATGCACGCTTGAATCGAACTCACCACTGCTTAACAAATTAATTAATTGGCGTGCACCACTTTTAATTGTCACAGAAACCACTAATTTAGCAGGCAAATTTGCACATTTTTTTAGTGTGCGCCAGTTTTTGTTAATCCCCCAATGTGTCTTTCATCTACTGCGCTGCGTTTTCTCGGCCAACCAGTGAATTTTCCGCCCTCAACATTGCCATGTTCTTTGTGTTTCTGTAGAAGAGCTGAGAAAGCACATCTGAAACACCTGTCTTCCTTGAAACTTCTTGTGGGAGACCTTTTGAAACCTTAATTTGGACTTTTCTTCTGTTTTGAGTCACAACAGTATATTTATGTACTGCTGTGACCCAAAGTCAGCAGATAGTGGGCTAAGGGGAATCCCTGCAAGGGTAGAGACTGACAGTCATGGAGGAGAGACTGTGAGCCATGCGATCAGCAGGTGCATGTTAGTTGTCAGTACAGCACCAGCTTGTGACAGCTAAAGTGCCCAACACTGGCTCTAAGCAGCGAGGAGAGTGTGTGTTTACTCTCCCTGCACTACTCCTTTTAGGTAGTAAGACAACCCTGTGTTTTGATGCTGTGTTTAGTCTTGCCATTTTGTATGATATGTTCTGTAAGTTGTTAATTGATTTTTAAAAAACCTGTTTTTTTAAGCTTTTTTTTTTTAATCAGTGGCAGATCAAGTAAGTCATTGTATAGGGAAAAATAGAGTGAATTAAGTAACCTGATGACATTTCTGTTGCATTAGGACTGGATTCGGTAGTGTAAGAATAGTTCTAAGAGTAAATAATAAGGGTTTCATTGTGAGCACTTAACTTATCAATACTAGTGCACATTGCTCTGGAGCTGAAAGACCATTATTATTTCTCTGAGCTGACTAAGAATCGTATTGTACAGAATCATAATTTGAATTTATATCTGGAAAGAAGTTATTATGGAATTATAAAGCAAAAATAGTCAATCTATATTCATCGAATATGTAATTTCCTTTGAAGTTTCCTTTGTTAAAGATATTCTGCAGAAAACCATTAAACTCTTAAGGTGCCCATACACCTTACGATTATCGGACGAAACTTTTCGTCCGATGATCGAACCGTCGTACGATTTTCGTACGACGGCCCCATCCTGCCCCGATTATCGCAAGGTTCAATCAGCGGTAGTTAGAAAAAAACACCTGGACGACTTGCGGTAATTGACCGCAATTATTTTCGTATGCGCAGTGTTAATCGTACGACTTTTGACGGACGGAAACGCCACCAACCATGCGAACATCGTAGGATCAACCAAAGTTTTCAAACATGCTTGACCGTCAAAAGTCGTACGATTGTACAGTACTATCGGTCGGGCACTCTATTCACACGTTACGATTGTCGTACGAAAAGTCGATCGCATACGATTATCGTACGATAATCGTAAGGTGTATGGGCACCTTTAGAGAGATTTTGTATATTGATATACCGCTTGTTAACATTAACGTTAAACTGTTCCAACTACACTCACTGTCCACTTTATTAGGTAACACATGGTCAACTGCTTGTTAATGCAAATATCTATTCAGCCAATCGCATGGCAGCAATTCGATGATTTTAGGCACATAGACATGGTCAAGACAATATATTAAAGTTCAAACCGAGCTTCAGCCCAGGACTGTCCGAGATCTACCCCTGACAAGCATTGAGCGTGCTTGACTTCTGTTGCAACCTCACCTATGTAAATATCGCAACCCCAAAAATTATTTCAAAGTATCTGCAAAGGAGTTTGTATGTTCTCACTGTGCGTGGGTTTCCTTTAGGTACTCCGGTTTCCTCCCACACTCCAAAGACATGCTGGTAGGTAAATTGGCTCCTGTCTAATTTGGCCCTGTTTGTATGTGAGATGGGGACCTTAGATTGTGAGCTCCTTGCGGGCAGAGAGTGATGTGAATGTGTAACTATGTAAAGCGCTGCGTAAATTGTCGGCGCTATATAAATACCTGTAATAAATTAAATCTCGTACATTTCCTGTTGACAATTTGTTTTTACACATTTCTCCTGGGACATTTGTTTTTTCTTGTCTATTTTTTGGAGCCTACTACCTTCTAAATGTTATGTACTGACTTTTGTACATTGAAAAAAAAAGTAGTAGTGTGTTGTATGTAGCAGGCTAGTAGAACATTGGATTTATCTTACCCAAAAATGCAGGTTTGTAGGAAATGCTGACCATTGGTCCAGCCTTTCACCCAGCCTTGAAAGAATTTCCGCTTTTACTTACACTTGACTTATCTTTTTTCCGCACTTACAAAATTAGTATTATATATGCTGGGTGCCTTCTCTTACAGCAGCGGGATGCTCTGCGGAACAATTTAGAGAAGCTCCAGGAGGAAATGGCTGCTCTGGAAGCTGTACTGGAACAGCACAATACACCAGGCCCTTCATGTAAGAAGATGCAAGCATCCACAGCTGAGCTTAACACAATAAGACTGCAGGAGGCAAGCCAGAAACAAACAGACCATGGTAAATATGAATACATCAAAGCTGCTGTTTGTATAATGACTTACTGCTTACTACATATATTCCAGCTGCACGAGTCAGCATGCTGTTTAAAATTACTATGTATTTGTGTTATTTCTGGATGTAGCATATACATCTAGCTAAATGTTTCGCTTAAGCAGGCATCTGCAAAAGTGCAAAACTAATCTTGACTCATGTGAGTGTGTATACAAATATATATTTAAAAAATGGACTGCAGAGCGTATATAGCAGATGAATGCATGTTTTTTTTTTTTTGAAAGCCACAATGATTTCAGTTTATGGTAAACACATAGGCACACATTGTAATGCTAATGCTAACTAGGGCTGCGACAACTAATCGGCAATGATTCTCATCATCGATTAGTTGCTTTACGATTAGTTGTTGCCGCTCTGCTCCTCTGTTCTCCCCGCTGGTGCTGGCTGCAGCGGTCTGTGTCCTTTTCAATCCCCGCTGCTCTTCCCACCTATATCTGCAGAGGCAGCAGGGACACAGACCACTGCAGCCTGCACCAGCGGGGAGGGGAGACCGCTGTGACTGCATTCCCCCCGCCCACCTTTGCTGCTGCCCCGGTTCTTCTCTGCCCACCGTGCCTCCGCTGCCACCTTGTGTCTCCTTCAGGTCCCTCCTCTGCTGATTGACAGCAGGCAGTGGGCGGGTGCAATAGACAGCCTGCTATTGCAATTTTAAATATCCAATAGCAGGCTGGCTATTGCTCCCAGCAATAAAGTAAAATAAAAAGTTTAAAAAATAAAGTTAAACTTAAATTAAAAAGTTAACTTTTTTAAAAAAATGTGGTGGGAAATGTAATTTTCAATTTCGGCCTGACAAATTTTGCTGCACTGCCATTCATTTCAATGGATCCAAAATGCACCTCCCATCCGCAGTGTGATCGCCTGCGCTGGAACGCGTGGTAATGCAATGCCCTGCGTTCCAGTGCAGTGCAATCTCAAAAAATGTGCATACCATTTTATTCTACAGTAAATTTTCTAACTGTGTATTTTATTTTAACCACTTGCTGACTTTTACCACTTGCTGACCGGTGTCTATAATCCCCCCTCTCCCCCCCTTCCTGGCCAGGCAATTTTTCAGTATTCAGCGCTGCAGTACTTTGACTTTGATTTAATCCGTCATGCAACGCTGTAATGAAATTACCGGAACTTCTGGTTAGAGGGAGATTTTTTTCTCTGACCAGCAGTGCCGCAAGGAAACATGGAGACGGCTGTAAATATAACAAAAGGTTGAGAAAGGGTGATATAGATAATCCTAACAGAACTTTTGTTTGTTCGTGTTTTTTTCTTCTTTTCCTTACTTATAATAATGATCATGTTAAACAAATCTCTCTTGTAGGCGCTAACATATCACCTGATGCTGTTCCAGGGACTAAGATGCCATCTCTGAGAAGTGTTGAGCAGCCAATTCAGCGGTTGGACATAGGGTAAGATTCTGAGGGGACCAGTTATAAGTTAAAAGGAGGTCCCATACTTCAGTATAATATATTATACGCTGTTTTCTGCACCTCAAGAGCATCTGGTAACCGTTGAAAACTATAAATAACAAGCAGTTAGACCATTCGAGTTTGGCCTATCATAGCAAAGCATATGAACTTGAAAGCACAACTCTACCAATTCTGCAAGAATACATTTTTCTGTAACTGGGAGTTCAACTTTAATCATTGCAATATACTCAAGTATAAGCCGAGTTTTTCAGCACATTTTTTGTGCTGAAAAATGCCCCCCTCGGCTTATACTCGAGTCAGCGTCTCGAGAACTGAGACGCTGGTCAGGTTTCTTCTTACTTACCTCGCCGAGCGTCGCGTCACTGCTGCTCCGGTGGGCGCGCTCCGAGCGGGGTCATCTGGCAGTCTCCGGGTCCTAATTTAGGTGGCCGGAGACTGCCAGATGACACTTTCTCTTCCATTGAGGGACACAGGAAGCCATTTACCTTTGGGTTATACTGCCACCTACAGGAAGACACTGGCAAACAAAATACTGTTAGCATGCCTCAGTATTTTACTAGTGTCCTAGAAAACTGAATGTTTTAAATGTATTTATTTATTTAGCTCTGCTATGTAAAATAATAACCAAACTTTTCTAGCACCATTTTTTTTTCTTCTCTAGACTCTAGAATTTTCCCTACATTTGCTTAACCTTTCCTCAGTCTGGCTTTTGGAATGCCACATCAGGACCCTGCTGGACTGGACATTACCGTGCTAGCGAGAAATTGACCTTTGGGGTCTAGGTTCCTGTGTAAGGCACTTTCCAGACCCCACTACTGACTCACTTGTTCTGCCTCTGATACTCAGTCTGTGAGTAGGCTGAGCCCTGACAGCTGCCCCTTTTACTTTGGTCCCTGGACGCCTTTGCACTTTCCGTCAGTTCAACCACGAAGGGGGTGAATTCTGAGGGACTGAGCACTGACACCATTAATTGGGTGGACTGTTGCATGCATGCTTTGTGCTCTGTACCGCCACTCAGCATCTGAAAAGCTTCTTCCCTGCTGCAGAAAACCATGTGGAACACTGATCTGTGGTCACTGATCTGTTGTCTGTAGCTGTTTAGGTTTCCTGAGTACCTGAGGCCCTGCCTCATATCCTGAGCCTTAAGTTGCCTATCCAGTACCAAGTTGCAACATGTCTGATTCTAGGCACTGGGGAGACATCTGAAACAGGTGGCCCTAGATCACTCTCTATTAACTGTTCCTTCTTGCAGTGAACCTACTGGTGTGGCTGATGTCTGCAGACTGAAATCATGTAGCCCTCTGAATTTAGGGTATCACCTCTTTGACATCTTCGCTGGTTCCTTTGAGTGTGACCAGAACCTCTTTACTTTCAGCTGAGGACTTTGCTACTGTCACACAAGACTTTATGGTTTAAATCATCCAGTTATTTGCAGATGATCACCACAGATGCCACAAGGACGCTCCCGTGACTTTCTCTGCAGATCTTCTGTCTGATCTTCCTGGCGTCCTTGAGCCATTAGCCACAGAGACTATTTTACAGCCCTTGCCAGAGGAACTTATCCTGTAGGAGTCGCAGTCTTCTGCTATTACTCTCAAATTGAGACCATTTCAGATCTTAATAACGCTTACTGCTCTATAAATCAGCCTGTTGCCTCTAACATTGCTATCTCCAGTTTTTGGTTGATTAAAGCCACTTAGACCGCTAAGACTTGACTTGTGCACCTGCAGTTTCAAGTCTTTCTGATAAGATTATTGCTAACCGAAGCATTTGTTAGCCTTGTATTTGTTGAAGAGGACTTGGTAAAAAAAAAAGTGGTCTATACTGTGGATCCAGCAGTAGGACATCAAGGACGTATACCATGCATGTCCCCATTTTTCCAGCTTATCAGAATTTTATGTTTTGCTGGGGGTTCCCTACACTAGCAGTAAGTGTCCCTACCATTCTGTATCCTCTGCAACTTGGATTTTCACAACTCAGTACCCAGTATTAACCCTGCATTCCCCTTATGCGTTACTTTATTACCTGCTCTTGAGGGAGCAGTCAGTGCAGATGCTATTAGATTTACTGATGTTACAGTGGGTTAGTTGGAATCTGAACCTCTATATATCGTTGCTGTAACTTACTCATCATTTGGAATATCTGGGTCTGACCCTGGACACAGCTCAGGCCAGAGTATTTCTCCCACAGGAGAAATTAAAGACTCTGCAATTTCAGGTTTGATCTCTCCAGTCCAGGAGTTGTGATACCTTCTGTCACAAGGACCGATTTGACAATCTTGCTTCATGTTCACTGGCTTTAACAAAGAGGCTGTTGAAGCACGGGTTCTGAGTAGTGATGAGCTTGGGCTTCGTGCAATCCCAGTTCGCATGAGTTCATTCAAGCTTTCTTAAAACTGCGACTGACACACACACCTTCCCGGCCCAATCAGTAGAGGCAGTTGTGGCGGAAAATTCCCCATCCCCTAACTACACATCAAAAGGAATGGGAATGTCCCAACTGCAACTGATTGGGCCTGGCAGGGGTTGTGCCTGTCACAGTTTTGATGGATTAAGCAAACTGGGCTCAGACCAACCCCAAGTTTATCACTAATTCAGACAGTGACATCTTCAAGTCTAGGAATCATGTTGAAAAGTAAGAAGTCTATTTCCCGCAAGGTCTGTTATAGGACATGGAAAGCATATTTCACCTGTTGTGAGTCTCAGAGCTTCCACTTTAGGAGATTCTCCATGAGATGAATCCTCTCCTTCTACTGCTGGGTCTGGATCAGCGTTTGGCTCTCAGCGCTATCAAAGGTCAGGTTTCTCCTCTGTTTGTCTTGTGCCAGAGACTTTTGGCCTTTTATTCCTTGATTAAAACCTTTTGCACAGGAAGTTTCTTGTGTAAGTCCCCCTGTTCATTCCTGTGACTCCGTAGGATCTAAATCTGAGTCTCTGTGCACTTCAGAAACTGGCATTAAACCTGTTAGACATTTCTCTCTTTCCTCTCTCACTAGGTGGTATTCTTTGAGTGAATGACCTAGAACATACGTATTTTGTACCCACTGTAAAATCCTTTTCTGAGGGAGACAGGTTCCACTCCTGTGTGTTCATGATATTGCTCTTCTCTTTACTACCTGGGCTGGCCTACATTTTTATTGTTTGCTAGTGTTCAGTCCCTCTGCAGGTGGCAGTATAACCCAAAGGTGGAAGACTACCTTTGTCCCTCCAAGAAAACAATTTTACAATGAGTACAAAAATCCTACTATGTCTAGCATTGCTTAATGCATTGCTCTTTATGCTGTTTCTTTTAGGTCAGAATCATCAACTCCTCCACTGAGTCCACATCAAACAAGATCAAGAAAACAAACCCCAGAGAAAGTTTGTTCTAAGGTTTCCATATTTCAGTCATTTAAAGAAAATGCTCTAATACAGGAGGAACCAAAAAGTATGGAACTGTCCGCTGAATGCCATCCATCCACTAAGGAGCCAGGTACCCTGCTTTTTTATCTTGGTTTTCTTTAAAATAAACCTGTCATGAGAGTATTATAGGGGCTGCCATTGCTGGTCTGTTTGCCATCCTAACACTCTGGCTTTGCAGATCAGGTCAAACAAAATAGTCCTTATCTGTCTACTTTTTCTGACTCATATTAAAATGAGAACTAGCATAACAGCCAGAAAATATTAGCAGTTTCAATTGTGGAAATCTGCAACTCCGCCTCAGTGTTTCTCACACAGTAGTTTTCTATTAAGCCAGTGGTGCTCAACTGATTTCAGATCACGGTCTTGAGCGAACGTTTGTCTTTGTTTTGGTTACGAGAAAAGAATGCAATTGCCAACCGAGTTCAACAGTTTAACCCTTTCGCTGCCAAGGACGTATGGCATACGGACCTACAAAAGTGCTTCCAGCTGGCCAGCTCAGTATGCCATACGGACCTGGCATTTACAGTTCTACTATAAGCTGATGGTCGCTTTAGCGACCATCAGCTTATAGTAGGACTGTTCAGCAGACTGTCCATTCACTACATTTTTTTTATATGACTTTCACATTTTTAAGTGCTGTAAGGTTTTTGATGTTTGTGTAAAATTGGAAACAAGAGTCTTTTCACTGAGTGTTCTACATGATAAATTATTTGCACATGAAACAAATGAGACCAGCTTTGTTCCGTAATGTTTTTTAGTGACACATTTTTTGAAAATCTGTAAAATTGGGGAAAAAAGCCTTTAATTCATTAAACAAAATACTTCTGCCATGCTTTGTAAAATAAACATAATGTTTGATTCATTGTAAATGGGACATATTTTTCTAGTATTCTTATTTTTCCTCTAAATTTGTCACCTGCCTTAGTTTAAAAATGCTGTGTACACTTATTAAAGAAATAACAGCCTTTTTTGTGTTGAAATTCTTAGGTTGGATTCACACTTTTTTCCCTTAAGCAGTTTTCACTTGAAATAAATGGAAACATATCAAACACATGTTGAGGTGTGTTCCCATGTGTTGTAACACGCATTGCAATGTACTTTGACAATGCGCCTCTACCTGATTTCTATGGAAAATTAATCGGGAACAAAGTGTGAATCCAGCTTTATTGTTGCTCGGGTCCATTTGGTTCTTACAATCACAGGCAGGAGAATTTAAAAATCTAACATGCTTACTGGGCTCCTTGGAGGTCAAAGTAATATAAAACTATAATAAACTTTGTATCCTTTGTATTCCTGCCTATGTGAATATAGTAAGCTTGATGGGATACCACGATATACATAACTACCTACTTTCCTCTCTAGGAGAGGAAAGTCATACACGAATTGTGTATGTGTAAGTTATGATTGGCAGTTGTGTCTTGGAGAACGTGCTTAGATATTTATAACTCCATTAGTCCTCTACATATAAGTAAAGTGTAAAATATACTTGTGCATATTTACTGCATGATCATGATTATGTTTATTATCCAGTTGGCTAAATCCTTCAGTAAAGATATTTTGATAATGTATAAAAATAAGGGCTATGCTGTACTTGAAATCCTCATAACATGCCAGCAAAAGCAATGCTCACCTATTAGTACAGCCATGTCTCCCTCACTGGCCAGATAATCAAGACATTGCTCACTCGCTGGTGAGGGAGATTATGCAGAGATTAAATTAGCAACAGTGACACATAACTTATTCAGCCAGTGAGGGAGGTATGATGAACAAACAGTGATGGCATTACTAGTGTGAGATGGCCCTAAGTATTGCGTGAATATTGCCCATGAAGGGCATGTGATGCCTTGGTCAAATGTTTTAGGAATACTACAGTAACGCTTTGAAACTCCTTTAGTTGGGTACTTCATATGTACAGTGCTTTTACAAAGTATTCATCCCCTTGAAGGTTTCTCTGCAAAGTGATTGAAATTTATTACAGCAGGAAAAAAATAACACAAAAAAACTAACTGCATAAATATACATACCATTCAATCAGTACGGTGAAATATCTGGGGTCTTAACAGACCCCTGACATTTCCCTTTTGAAATAGAAAAAGAAATCGACGACACAGAGTCCTCATTTCTTTTTCTGCAGCCTCAGCACTCAATGAATGGAAAGCACTCAATACAGAGGCTTCCCATTCATTTAAACCAGCGGTCTCATAGTACCGGCCCACAGGCCACTTGCAGCCCTTCGAGCCGGTGCTATGTGGCCCGCAGCCAGGTGACAAGTCAGGTACGCGGTCACAGCAGCTGGGAACAGTTTTGTTCCGCCGTATGCCTTACTGTGGTGGCAGGGAAAGGGTTTAAAGCTTCTACCGCTCATCAGTTTATTGATAATAGTGATTGATGGCCCTAAACTTAGGGCCATCAACGCTCCGACGTTCGCCATGATCTATAACGTGTGCAGCACAATGGGCACAATTGTCGTTTTCGCACGTAGGCACAACCCGCGCATGTTTGCGTGTGTATGTGGGGGAAAGGGACTTTTTTTGTGTGTTTTTAAAAACAAAAAAATTATATGATTTTATTTTTTGTATGGTTCTTTAATTGTTTGTATACATAATTTTCTTGCTATCACATAGGGGGCTAAGAAGCCCCCCATGTGATGGCCAATATGCAGTGACAGGTCCTCTTAATGGAGACATCAGGGAGACCCTAATGTCACCTAGGGACCCCCAAAGAAGCTGATGAAGCAGATATCTGCTTCACCAGCTTTTCCCCAGCTTCTGTAGCGGGAAATGACAGCTGAATGTGGAAGTAATGTCATATACATCACTTCCTACATTCACAACACCAGAGAGGAGATTGGAGGGAGATCGTGTACTGATCTCCGGTGACAGAGCCGCAGATGGTTTCTGTTATTGACTTGCAAATTTTGCAGAAAATGCGGTTGGGATGGTATTCAGTACATTTCCTCTTTCTCCCCACACAGTTTAGGGTTTGCCAGACCTCACCATCATCACAATCCTGTTTTATTTCTAGTGAACAACAATCAAAGTATTTAGAGGAGTTGACATACCCTCCTCTTTTGTTGAGCGTTCATACATCTGCTGCATTATGTGCTAAGAGCTATGTGGGCTATATGTAAAGGTGTTGGATACACTAGCAGATGTTTACAACTTCTTTACAAGGGACAACAGAGTTTTCATTTTTATTAAAAACTTTTGCCAAATGTGATGAAATAAAATGATGAAACACCTGTCTTCAGCAAAGAAATAATGTTAAAGTGACCTTGTTAGAATGCACACAATGGAACCCCTGTAAAAGAGGCAATATACTTACCTTACTGATGGCCCTTGTGTTGAAATGCTGCTGCTTTCCTTCTGCCTGGGCACTGCAGGTCACACTTCCTGCTTCACCGTACATCACTACAGTTATCATTAATCACAGGAAATGATTTCTTCACACTTCCTGTTGGCTTTCCAGAACATGTAGTGAAGGGAAATCTCCCCAACGCGACAAAGATGGCAAAAAACAAATCTGACAGACGTTTTAACTTTTCCCTTCTCTATTTAAAAAAGGGTTTGTCTAGAAATGTAATACAGTTAGGGAAATGAACAAAACAATTTAACCAGCTGCTGCCCGGCCGTTGTAATTAAACGGCTGGACAGCGGCTTCCTGAATGCGGGTGGGCGTTTTTAAACATCCCTGCCCGCCGCTAGGTGGCGAGCACAAGTGGGAAATCAGCCTGGAATGTAAACAGCCAGCGATGGCTGTTTACATACAAGCGTTCGGGCGTCTAGAGACACCGATCGCTTGTAATATGCGTGCGGGGGTGCGGCCCCCCACAATATGTTACAGCCGCTGCTGGCGATCCCGAGCTCCGCTGTGGCGGTGTGAGCCGGGACCAGCTCTGCGCCGGAGATCAGTACACAATCTCCATTTTGATCTCCTCTTCGGAATGCAGGAAGTGATGTGTATTACATCACTTCCGCATTCCTCTGTCACTCTCCGGTACAGAAACCGGAGAGAAGCTGGTGAAGGAGGAGTTTGCTTCATCAGCTTCTCTGGTGGTCCCTAGGTGACATTAGGGGTCTTAAAGACCCCTGAAATCTCCATAAAGACTACCTGTCACTGAAAATTGGCTATAACAAAGGGGGCTTGTTAGTCCCCTATGTGATAGCAAAAAAGTTAAGTGAAAAAAAAAGTCACATATAAAGGTAATAAAAAATAAAATTTAAAGTCCCCCGTCCCCCACATACACATGCAAACATGCGTCGAGTGCGCCTACGTGCGGAAACGACGATTGCATCCATTACGCCGCACATGTTTCATATCGCCACGAACGTCGCAGTGAGAGCAATAATTCTAGGCCCATCAATCACTGATAACACTAAACTGATGAGCGGTAAAAGCTTTGAAAGCTTCGCCTATGGCCAATTTTGGGTATGGTAGTTTTTGCGATTTCGCGGGCACACGCAATTTGAAAGCTTGACATGTTTGGTGTCTATTTACCCGACTTGACCCCATTTTTTATATATTGCCAAAAATTTGGGTAATAATAACTGTTTTATAACATAACGTAGGGAAAACTGTTTTTTGTTTTTTTTTTTCTCTAAATTTTCTGTAATTTTTTTCATTATGTAGTAAAAAATAAAAAGTGCAGTGGTGATTAAATATCACCAAAAGAAAGCTCTGTCTGTCCCCAAAAAATGGTATAAAATTCATTTCAGTACAGCGTTGCATGACTGGACAAATGTATTCGGAATGCAGGAAGTGATGTGTATTACATCACTTCCGCATTCCTCTGTCACTCTCCGGTACAGAAACCGGAGAGAAGCTGGTGAAGGAGGTGTTTGCTTCATCAGCTTCTCTGGTGGTCTAATTAATATCTACAACTTGTCTCAAAATATTTTGCTATACAATCAAAAAAGTGTGAAAATCAAGTTTTAGTCATTAAGTTTCTAATAATAGAATATCACTTGTGGGAAATCTCTCGCTCATTTAATTCCCCCCCCTCTATTTGATAAATCTTCTAACACATTGCAATAAGACAAAAAAATAACTATACGTAAACACAATCGGTACCATTTCATATGTAACATGTTACTGTAATTTCAAAAGTGCTTTTCAGTATTTTTAAATCTGCAGCTTTCATTAAATTAATACTTCAGACATTTCCAGTTATAGGCTCACCTAACAGCACATTGTCCCTGTCTCCTTACTGTTCTCCGGCTTTGTCCCTGGCACATGAGCTTTCAATGGATATTGCAAGTGGCTGTTTCAACACATATTTGACAGCCATGATCTACTGTTTTCACCATCAGCAAACCTTCCCAGAGAAATGCCATGCAGCCATTGCTAGATGTCATGCAAGAGACTACGTAAGATGTGGACATTCTTCAAACTGATAACCACCTTACCATGCTGATTGCACAAAACATTTGTTATATTCTTCTAAAACCTATTAAAACACAAAGATTGGTTTCCAATTACCGAATATACAGTATAGTCATACAGCTCAATGTACTTCATTTTCCTGTTGCAATATAAACCTGTATCTGTAAGTTAAAAGAAAACTATGGCCACAGTTCTATTTAGGGTCACAGAAGGACATTTACTAATGTCCTCCTGTGACCCAAAACTCATCATATAGTGGGCTATTGCTTGCTGTATATTGACAGTGCAGAGCTGCATTGCAGCCAGGAAGGATCCTGACAACGTTGTCGGGATCCATCCCGCTACCTGATGACGGCTATCTCTGTCTCTAGAAGCAGAGCTAGCTGTGCCCGCCCACTCCCCTATCTGTCAGAGAGGGGAAGCAGGAATCCTTGCAGGGAGGAATGACTAACGGTCACCACTCTCTACAGGGAGAAGATCGTGAACCGAGTGATCAGTGGTTGATTGCTCAGTTTTTCGAACTATAGAGCCAAAGTGTGACAGCTTCAGTGTCGCACGTTGACTCTAACTATGGGGATGAGTATCGGGCATGTTCAGGAGTACAGGTACTTGTGAGAATGCCAGGTATCGGTGCATCCCTAGTGGGGGTTTTTTTTTTAAGGTTATGCAGTGTTTTGCCTATGCCAAACATAGGGGTTGATTTACTAAAGGAGTAGAGATTAGTGAATGTTCACTTTGAAAAGTGCATGTTATCTTTGCAAAAATAAATGATTGATTGTTAATAAGGTTAACCTGTTTACTCTTAGAATACCCAATCATGTGCAAGGAAAGTAAAAATAAAAATAAATTGCTATCATAGGACTGGTTAAATGAAGTGAACAAATCTTCATTTATTTATTTATTATGATCAGTCGATATTCACTTGGCAAAGTGAACAGTCTCCCTTTCTTCAGGATAAAAACCCCATGGTATTTAGTCTGGTGATAGAAAAGCTCAATTTTGGTCTAATCTGTTCATAAAATCTTCTTCCAGCTTTTCAGAGTCTCCCAGGTGCCTTCTGGGAATCTTTGGGTGAAGTGTCACGACTTTGTTAGTAAGGTCTTTTTTTTTGCCACTCTCCCATTAAGTTGCAACTTGTGAAGCACCCAGGCAACAGCTGTAGCCGTGATCTTGATACTGGTCTTTTTCAGAAAGTGCCCAGCGTTCACATACAAGTGTTCCTGCACCTGTAGAGCCACCGAATCACTTGTATGCAGCTGAGGAGTGTGCACACCCTCTCTGCCACTGCTGTCAGCTATCCTCAGCCCCCCTGTCCCCTGTGATAGCCTGGGACTGACGCAACAGATGTTCGCAGCTGGATCGGAGAGTGATCAGCACGCTTCCAGTGTCTGATCTCCCCTCCAATGACTAAGCCCAGAAGCGACAAAGATTTTGTCGCTTCTGGTTTCAGACTGCCATTTCTCTGGCTGTTGTGGCCGGATAAGAAGCTGGTGAAGCACACTCAGCTTATCAGCTTCTTTGGGGTCCTTAGGTGACAGGGGTCTAATAATAGACCCCTGATGTCTCTATAAAGAGGACCTGTCACTTGATTGTTATCACATAGTGGGCTAACAAGCCCCCTATGTAATAGAATAGGAAAATTAAGTGTAAAAGAAAAAAAGCAAGTACAAAATTTAAGTGATGTAAATGCATACAAATGCAAACACTCGTAGGGTGCGCCTACGATTGAAAGACACTCACTCTTAACTGTAAACTGATGAGCGGTAAAGGCTTTTAAAGCATCGCCTAGGGGCAATTATGGGTACTGTAGTTTTTTCCCATTTCACAGGCACAGGTCATTTTAAGGTTTAACTTGTTTGATATCTATTTACCTGATATGACCCCATCTTGGCTATTATATTCTGTTTGTGTGCACTAAAATGTATTTTCATGTATTTTTTCCGAAAAATATTAGATAAATATCTTTTAGATTGTAAGCCCTCAGGGGCAGGGCCCTCCTTACCATCTTGTCCTGAATTGTATTGCGATTTGTAATGTCTTCCTTATATTGTAAAGCGCTGCGCAAACTGTTGGCACGGTATTAATCCTGTATAAAAATAATAATTTGTGCAACTATTGTGTAATATAAAAAAATTGCAACTAGCATTTTTTTTTATTCTGCAGTGCCTCTGCTTTCACAAATATAAAATTTTTTGGGGGTTTTAAGCAGTTGTCTAGCCAATAATTCAAATTTTAACGTGTGTAGAAAAATTAAGAGATTGCTGCAGACTGAAGTGCAACCTACTTATGAAGGATTTATATTTCTCCTTGCTTAGTTTTGCTTACTTGCTAATTGTAGACTCAATTATCAAAACTGGAGCAGACAAAATCTGGAGCAGCTGTGTATGGCCACCAATCAGCATCTTTCATTTTCAGATCTTAACTGTACAAACTGAAGAGAGAATTTGATTGGTTGCCCTGGGCAACTGCTCCAGATGTTGTCTCCCCCAGTTTTCATAAATTCCCCTCAATGTCTTTGCAAGGTTATAGAAACATGTTCAGTGAGGCTGCAACTCCTATTCGCATTTAGCTTATGCCAAAAATCAGTTTCAGCTGATCGTTGAAGTCTTGTGAAGTGTAATCTGCTTCTTAAGTGAGGTGCACGCTGTGCTGATGGGGGGCAGCAAAAAACAGAAGCCAAGAATGAGATTGAAACTGCAAAGGGAGGTCAGAGGAGAGAGAAACTGGAGCCTTGGCAGGACACACTATACTGCCAAGGGAGAAGAAGCAAGAGTTCAGCCAAGAAAAACATTAATCTTATTTTGCTATTTTTTTTTTCCTCCCTTGGCAGCTCTGTATATCTGGCATAAATGATTCAGCATCCAGGAAATGTATAACTACTGACAGGATACGACTCTTTCAGAGTTCAATTGCCCAACCGTATCATAAGCTATATCACACACGATAAGCATACATGGGTCTGAAGAGACAGGGAGTGCTCTCATTAAGAAAGTGACTGTCCTATCTGTCCATCACATTGCCAATTTGATCATACCAGGCAGTAATAAGCAGGAGCCATGTTTGTAGGCAATTAACAGCACACACTACTTAGCAAGCATGTTAATGTGTCATGTAAATTTCTTATAAAATAAAAAAGATGGAGGAGCATGTATGAGTTTAAAGTAGTAAGTATGTAGTAACTATCTGCGTTGGCCTTTAAGTTGTACCTGGAATGTCTTAAATCCCAGGCCTAGGCTAAACATAGAGTTTGACTACTCTCATATGCATGGTTAAGCCCTACCTTGCATTGCCATCTTTCTTTCAGTTGCCAAATACCAGAACCTGTTCAGTTAAAGCATTTTGTGATTGACAGTTGATTCACGGGAGAAGGGGGTGAATAAAAATGTAAGCTATGTGTACAAGAGGCTCAACAGGGATGAATTTGTGACTGATATAGGTACTTTGAAAAACCACCAGGTTCTCTTGAGAATTTCAGTATTTGGACTTAAAAACATTTTTAGTTATCTTTATCAATGTTCATTTTTTGTGGAAAATATGAACAAATAAGTATAATTTTGTGTTGCTTTTGACCGGACAAAATGTTTAAAATATTTTTGTTATTTAGCTTGAGTTGTTATAACAATCTTTTTTTTTTTTGTATGGCCCATTCACACTTGTGCATTGTACCCAGGAACGCTGCGGTGGTGCCATTTTTCTTTCTTATCCATTGAGGGAAGATTCCTTGCTGCCACCACTTGAGCTGGTCTCTATATTTAAGCAGTCTGGATCAGCCTTTCCCAGCTTAGCTTTTGGAGGCTGTACCTGAGCTCCGCTAGACTGACAATTCTGGTACTAGCCAGCAATGTGACCTTTTGGCACTGGGTGCTTTGTGTACTGTGTCTTAGTTAGCCGTGGAGCACCTTCCAAGTCCAGAACCATGCACAGCCTCATGTGTGACCCTGGCTGTCAAAATACCTGAACAATCTGATTGGATTCAGGCATTGTTCAGGTATTTTGAGAGCCAGCGGGGCCGATTAGCAAGATACTGAAGTTTGGCCCAGTGGGAGATTCCTCCATCCACACAGTTTAGCGTAGATAGAGGAATCTGTTGTACTTTTTCCATCTGTCCATAGAAAATCTGCAGATAATCTATAGGTATATGGCAAGCTTAAGTTGGGTGAGGCTGAGTCTTCCCCCATTCCCACAGGGACCTCCAGGTGCACTTTAGACTTTTTATCTTTTTGTGAGCAGCTCCTAGGTCACTCTCTAACAGTAGAGACTTTTAAGTACACAATGTTGCCATCCCCTGCCGAACCTCTGATTCTCCTGAGCACTTAATCCAAGATAACCTGCTGCCCCGATCACCATCTCTAACTTAAATTTAGAGTCTCAATAGTCTATCTCTGACTTTTTTTTGTTTTTTGTTTAAGCATCGCAATCTCCTGCTGGGGATTTTTTCAAACCCCATTGATGCAGTGCATATTACCCTGCATCTAAAGAATCAACGGTCCTTGGCCCTACCTAAGTGTCTCTGAACTTTCCCCTTTGACAGGAAATTGTAATCGGTTTCCTCCTGGGAATTTGTTCTTCTGTGCACTTCAGTGTTCCTTCTTTCATTCCTCTAGGTGGTGATCCTCTGTGGCCTTTCCTTGGTCATTTCCCCTGTCTTGCAGAGGGTATACTTCATCTGATTCAGACTTTCTTGTTGGTTTCTCAGGTTGTCCTGAGTTGGAGATGATTCCCAGTACCTTCCTATGGGCCTGTTAGTGGTTGGTGCCCACCCATAGTTGGATTGTGTCCCTCCAATGTACTCTAAGAAATAGATTTTACATGTTATTTTTTTAGATTTTACTTTAACTGCGTTGTGCTGCTTAAGGCAAAATATGTTAATGTGCGACAGAGCAAATGTGCGATAGTGCACAACCATGCAGGGAGCTAATACGATAAGGTTATGTGATCTAGAAACAATGCTACATGTGAGATTTTATGCCTGATTCTTTTTACACAGTACCCTGACATCCATGGCCCTATTTTGAATAAAGAAATAAACACCGAGAATTGAAGCAATTATAAAGCAGTATACTACGACAAAATATATAGCTACACAGACCAGACTTTGTGTCAGTAATATCCCATATAGTTTCTGTCTCTCTTTTAATGGGTAATATCAGAGATGGAAAAAGAAGGTACCATCCTTGCAGTCGTCAATGATTCTGACAATGTTGGTAAAGGTTCTCTGTCTTAATTTCTTAAAAAAAATCAAAAACCTTTTGCAAAACATACTTTAAATATGATGAAGGCACAGTTATATTTGGAAACCACTTATTGAATTTATTTTTTCTTCATACGTGTATATGTGTAGAATAATGGCATAGTACTGATCCTATATCCTGATTTGTTGAAAAATCTTCCTGCTAGTTACTGGAACTTGCTGCTTTTACTATCGAGCAAGAATGGTGGTGGGTCACAGCGTTAGAACCAGAGAGAGGATGGGTCAATATTTCCCTGCTTGTCCTCCTTAAGGAGGTTTCTGCATGTTTGTGGCTATCCATAACCCATTTCCGCCCTCCATGGTAAGTTACCATCCTGGCGGGAAGTACTCCAAGTTGGGGTAGAGCTTTATTAAACCTTTTGAGGTAGTTAATCAAATGATAGCAAGTTATTAACTATTGCACAACCACCATAGCTGTGTTATGGCAGGGCAGTGGAAGGATAGTGCCCGAATATCTTCAGAGTGCTGTTATCAAAATCCTGGCACATACTGTATACCGAATGTACATGCAGATTGAGGACTCTGTTTTTAATCCGCATTTGAACTAGTAACAGAGAAGACACGAGGGGTCTAGAAGAGTAAAAATGTGTATATATATTTTAAAAAAGATAAAATAAATAAAAAAAATGAATTGTAAGACCTTGTCCCACACACACAAACATAACATACTCATAAGTATTCATAATGCACATACATATGTGAATGCTGATTATGTATTAGACATCTTTGCACATGCCAAAGGGAGAAGTAATTTTAGTTTAACTTTATATTGATGAGATATGTTTGTTATTGCATCACCTATTTTATAGAGTGCTATACAGCAGCATTCACACTGGAAGAGAGAGGGGAATAACTGGGAGCCAGTCAGGTTTGCTACATACAGACGTGTTAACAAAGAACCTCTTGACAGGAGGAGTAAGCAGAGGAATTATCGAATTAGTCTGCTGATGCTCTTCCACTGTCCAGTCAGCAGACGGGGTGGATTTCTCAACTGTAATCTTGACTGTAATAGTGTCAATTTCCTGACTGTGCAGTGTAGCAGGACCGTGTCAATTTCAGAACTGCATGGATAGAAATGGCTATCCTTTGTGTATTCAGCTATTTGCCTGGAGTTCCGTTTTATTGAAGAAGTTTAGGATGTGGTAATTCATCAATTTCCATATACAGTTAGTCTTTTATTTGTATTATATCCATGACCTCTTACAGCTTTTATGTAAATCATTTTTACTTGTGTCACAAACTTTCAACTGGACACACGGATGTATTTATAATGTATGAAATGGCATAGTTTGTACATTTGCGGGATTTGTGTCATTGTATTATTTTTATTTTACTGTAATATAGATACCTGTAAACGCCCAGCAGCTAGTCTAAGCCAACCTACAGCCTCCCCAAGAAGAAGTCTGAGAAGTACAACTCGGAATATTGGAACAATGAACGCAATTTCTACTGACGGAAGAAGGGTCTTCGTGGAGGCTAAACCGCAGTCTCAAAAGCGGAAGGCAAATATTGGTGATATGAAGAGAAGTTCATCTCCTGTATTCACATCACCTAAAAGAAGTAGGAGGGGTTCAACATCGAACAAGATTCCTGTAGTAACCAACAGGAGAAACTTTTCCCTTGTGGCATCAGGTCTCAATCAGAGTGAGATGGTAAGTCAACTTGTTTCCTCCTCTTTCTTCTTGGGAAATACAATAAGTAACCCTTTAATGGGTAATGAAGCCATTTCTGGTACTGTTTTTTGTCTACATATAACTTAGATATTGGTACATG
>NW_017306458.1:741533-748970 GCF_000935625.1 Nanorana parkeri
ATAGCCGTTTTATATCAGTTTCTTTTAATTCACGTGTTTTTAAAATAAGTTTTGAGCTTTTACAGATGTTTAATACTTGAATGATAATTCCCTGAACACATGAGTTTTCTAAATGGCTCACTCTCAGAAACCTCGTACAGAACCTTGCTGAGTGAGGGAGTGGAGTCTCTGCTCTAAATCATTTACTTGTATGTGTAAATTTTAGCTTGAGCTTTGTAAACAGGCTTTTTACAGCAGAAAGTGGGTAAGATACAGGAAATGTGTAAAATTGAGCCAAACCCTGCTGTTGAAAGGAGAATTCTCAGTATCAATATTAAATATTTCTGATTACCGAATTTAAAAAAAGTATAGTTTTACAGTTGTGTGATTTATTTCTGAGCATAATAAAAAGAATGTATTTACAAAACTGCTACATATTTCCTTTAAGTGAACACTTTGCAAGAGTCTCAATGCATATCTTAATATTGCATGCTTGTTCCTTACCTGATACTATTGCATTGGCTGTTGCTTTATGCTCTTAGCTTTTACTCAACTTGGATGTGTTTTGATTTCCTGTGTTGACTTTCTGTTACTGACCATGGGTTATTTTTATTATTTTGTTGCAATCCTATGTTTTGGTAGTGACACTGATACAAACTGTTGTTGACCAGGGCTTGGACCTTTTAACCTTTTTTGCACCTGGTACTGCTGGTGATATCTGCCTGAATACCAGTAACCTACATGTGTCTTACCATCCATTGTCTCCCACTAATATAATTTGTGGGGGCTGCAGCTCTAGAAATGTCGTTCAACTAAACTTTAACAGACGCTCCCGAAATTTTGTCTGCCAGGTGAGCCCAAATCCCCTTCTGGAGTTACTGCTTATAGCTTAACTCCACAAAAAAAACAACTCTAAATACACAGCTGAAATTCTTGTATGCAAACTGTTCTCAAAGGATTTGTACTTATTTACTCCTGTTATCCGCACAGTTCTGCCACACTACAGTTTACCGTAACAGTACTGTTTTGTTTTTTGTTTTAATTTTCAGGTTGTGTCACCTGCCTGCTGATTGGACAAATAATGTGTACTGTTATGATGCTTATTTATTGTCCAGTAAGCAGGTAGGTCATGCAAGTAGCTCTAAATCTAAAAGCAGGAAATAATGGTGTCATCTTCCTAACAATGCCGTGTTGGTTGGGTATGTTAATCACAAAGCTGGCTGGGGATCATTGAAATCCTCTATACGTATAAGAGGCCATTTGTGTATTTTAACAAGGTCTTATTAACCTTGCATTACCTGGCATTAACATCTAGCTTTAAATGAAAGCCTGAGGAATGAGATAGTTTATAGTAGCCTGTGATAAAAAACTATTGTGGGGAACTTACAAAAACTGGAGCACACAGAATCTAGAGTAGTTGATCATGGCAACCAATTAGCTTCAATTTCATTTTCAAAGCTTAAAGGAGAACGACAGTGAAAACTGTGACATGTCAGCTCTAACTATGGGGATGGTTTACACTCATCCCCATAGTTAGAACTGACATGTGACAGTTTCATTTATACTCTATAGATTGGGAAGTGAGCGAACACATACCGTCCCTCACTTCCCGATCATCTCCCTGCAGAGAGCAGTGAGTGTCAGTCACCGCTCTACACATGGATTCCCCTCTCCGTTCCTCCAGCGCTGACTAGATAGGCAGAGCCCGCTGTCAATCAGCCAGCTGGGTGATTGTCAGTATTTTCCGGATCTGTCCTGGCTGCGGCACTCTCAGTATATAGCAGGCAATAGCCCACTATATTCTGAGCTTTGGATCACGGGAGGAAGTTAGTATATGTCCTCCCGTGATCCTAAAGAGAACTATGGGATAAAAAGTTTTACCCCATAGTTCTCTTTTAACTAAACAAACTGAAGAGATAAGCTGATTATTTTCATGGACAACAACCTGTCTGCTCCAGTATTGATCAGGATCAGAGAGTACATTTGTTGTCCAATTTAAACTGTTTAACCCATTGCAAAACTCATTCTAGATTTGTAATTGGCATAATTAATTGGATGTTCATATTTAACTTTTCTGGAGCATGCAGTCAGTGAAATACACAGTTAAAATGTGTATATGTATAGTTGTTATAAATCTCTCTATTTCTGTCGTTTATTTATAATTGGCATCTGTGGCTGTTTGTGCACCTACAGATCACTGTTGTGCCATGATTCTCATTCGCTAAGCTGGATAATAAGTGTACCTACTAAAGCTACCTATTATTTAGCAAGCTCCAAACACTGCTATATGGGAATCACTCTGTGACCGAGTAAGAGTATTGATGGTGAACTATAAAGTAATCCTTCCGAAGACTGCAGTTTCTCTTTCTTGGCAACAATGTTTTTGCTCCTGCATTTCTGCAGATGTGTTCCGCTATTCTGCCATCTGCCTGTTCTCTGAAACGTTAGTGAAATCTGGAATGCAGGCAATGGCTTCTCTAAACTCTCTGCCCTCTGTAAAGCTATTCAAGTCCTACAGGATTACAGAGCAGTCACTCTGAGTGAAAGTCTGATTTCAACTTTGAGTTGGTAAAGGACAACCCGTATGACAGATATCAGTTAATTACACCAGCTGAACTAAAAAATTTCATGACTTTGGAAGGTAAATGTAGGTGAACATTCATGTAATTCTTCTGCAACATGCGCCATAGAGTCCTGTCAAAAGAAAAATTAAGGACAGTTCACATATATTTAGCTAAAAAAAAAAATCCCAACTGTATTCTGTTAAAACTGCACCCCTCCAGTCACCTGTTTGACAATATAATCAGATATAAATGGGCTGAGTGGAAAATATCTATATCTATCTCACCACAGTGTGTATGCTGCTGCTTCAGTCTGCCCTGCATAATATAGAAATTCTGCTTGGGAGCTAGTCACCAGGGCCTTCCAGATTTGATCAGATAGAATGAGTTTGGAAGGCAGGGTTTACAGTATATATGGTCAGCTCTAGCCAAGGAATTATTGCTTAAAAACAGCGCAAAACCCACTAACACTGAAATCCCATAAGTGGAGCTCTCTAATAAACAAGTATTCAAAGTAAAGTTTATCAAAAAGTTTTAGTTAAACATATATCACCTCACACATAACATTTAAAACTTTAAAGCCACATATAGCTTCCCTATGATGACCCAAATATAGGACAGAGTGATCAGAAATAAAGCAAGGGTTAAAGTGCCCGCAGAATAAAGCAACAGTCAACAGTCACTGATTTAAACGGATACACTGTTCTGGAGCGATGGGTACAGTTGTATCAACAAATGATGGAATTACTCACTCATTCAATAGTGGCCACAAGAAAGAGAGTTTTTTGAAACCCAGGAACTCTCTCCATAATACTTAATTTGTTATATATTATCTTTTTGCGTCACTCCTCTCTCCCCTGCCTTTGTAGATGAATTATTGCTTAACATTTAATTTAGATAGTTTAGTGTTTTGTTTTTTGGGGTTTTTTTCTGCTTACCTTGTAAACCTAGTTTTACTTCCCTAAGTCCACTGTCTTAGTCCCTCTTCATTGTCGTCCCCGGGTGTGGAGGACCCCCAACCCAGCGTGGTAGATGTTTGTCTGGTGATCCACAGGTTTTGAGTGAACCCAGTGTTGGACAGCCAATAGAAAGTGTCCACGTCACATAGGTAGTGACTTAGACATCCAAAGAAGGAATTTGTCTCTTTATAAACGGAAGAGGGAAGTCTCAGGCCTGACACCTGATGGCCTGATGCCACCTAACCTCAGAGATAGTGTTTGTGTATGTATAATATAGATATATATCTATGCGTGTGTGTGTGTATGTGTATATATAGATATATATATATTTATATATAGATATATATATCGAGAGAGAGAATTTTCCCCAATGCTCGGTTAGAGGGGAAAGAGGTTTGGGGTTATGGGGGAGCCCGGAGATCAGCTTTGTTATTACCAATAAATGTAGTGCCAACCTGGCAATCCTTAGTGCTCTTAACTGCTTGCAATGAGCATTATTAAATTGTGGGAATTCAACAAGTTAATCAGAGCGCGACTGTTAATGATGCTGCAGTGTTGTGTGGGATGTCATTAGGCTTGGCATCAGGTTTTCCATGAGTCTATAATTCTGGATCGAAGATGACAACTCAACCTTCAGAAAGTAAATTAAAACAATTACAGTGATTCTCCAACATACACGCTGTGTCATGGATGGTAATATGATGGATATAAGAGGAAAATAAGCACACTGTGGTATTTACACATCCTACTCCATCACGGACTCTCACCTTTTATGAGAAGTAGCTGGATTTATGGCACACGGGGAGTATTGTACTCGATCTGACTACAGGAGTATAAGAATATCCATGAGGCTGAGTGTCAGGGAAAGTGTACTGTCCAAAAGAGCCAATAAGTATCTCATATTCCTAGGGCAGATAAGAAAATCGGAGTACATGTTTGCTTTCTAGACACATACAGTACCTTCAGGTATGTTCAGTAAAGAGATCTGTTTTTACCATACTGAATAAGCTGAGAGTTATGTGTACGTGCTGGCATGCTGCAAGATAAGATTTTTATGCTTTCAATCAGCCCTCCACACATAATATACAGCTCTTTAATGTAAATTGACACACCCAGTGCGGTGTGTAAATTATTTTTTACCGGAGTTTGGCTTTAAGCCAAACTTTTTGAAGAGCTACCTAAACTATCCAATCAATTGGTATTCGATCAGGCAGGCCCTTGAACTACATATTTAGTAGATCTAAAAGCGATTGTACAGTGAGATGGTAAAGTGTAGTGAACTTTGGTCAGAATTTGCACAGCTATCAACGAGCCTGTTGTAAATGACTATTTGGAAGCCATAAAACCCATTAGTTGGATGTCTCTTAATCCAAGCCTGCTAATGGCAGTTGCAAATACCTTCGCAAAGCATTTAAATAAGTACACATTTCAGGCTGGTATATATATATATATATTTTTTTTAATGCTGGAATCAAAATCGGTTCGTATTTAATAGATCTTGATACAATAAAGTTACATGCACTGTGTGGCAGTGGGTCTTGCAGACTTTTCTTATAGGTATGAACTGATGAAACAAATACGTTGATCAATGCATGTGCCCTTTAAAACATGTGGTGGCAGCTATTGTGTGTGTGTGTGTGTGTAGGAGCCTGTTCACATTATAGCGGTGCATGAATCATTCATTTGAATGGCGCTCCAAAGTACCTCCATGGGGCCGTGCATTGCACCTCAATACCATGCGTTGTGAAAAAAAAGTAGTTACGGGTTAACTTCAGAGTTAACTAAGCTCAATCTGCTGGCATTTAGATTGTCCTGCAAGCAGGAAAATCAGTGTGCAATATGAGGCTGTGCAATCATCATATTCTAACAGCAGTGGATTTTGCTGCCATCATAAGGAGAAACTGGAAAATGTGTGAAAAGGAGACTAAAGTTCTACCTCCTTGTTCAAATGAGTACAAAATATTACTGTGCAATATTTCATAATTAACTGACCAAATAGAATATATTTTTATTTTTAATCATGACCATAACTCAAGAAAAAAAAAAGAGTACACTATATATTTCCTTTTAACTGCTGCTAGTCTAGTATATAGTAGTAATTTTTATGGTTGCCATAAAGTTTGCCTACCTATATAATTATAAGATGACAGCATTGTATTTTCTCATCTTTCTCATGGTGGTTTGATTTGTCCGCTAATCAATAAGGTGCAGCTACAAATCAGCAATACAAGCAAAATTCTTTTACTACTTTCCTTTCAAGTGTGCTGAGACTTTTACTTCTAAAAATGACCTCTTGGCTTTTTACCTTACTTACATCAGAGCTTGCAAGATTCTGAATTTTGAACACATGCCATCAGCAAATTGCATCCAATAATCCCTCCACCTGAGTTCTTAGTACTGCTAACTACACAAATAATTGAGACACAGACACACACACACACACACACACACACACACACACACGAGGATCTACACAGGATTTGTGTTGTCTTTTACTGCTGGCAATACACCTATAGATTATCTGCAGATTTTCTATGGTCAATTGGAAAAATTGCAACAGATTCCTCCATCTGCGCTAAACGTTGTGGATGGAGAAATCTCCCACTGAGCCAAGCTTCAGTATCTTGCTAGTCAGCCCCACTGGCTCTCAAAATACCTGAACAATGCCTGCATCCAATCAGATTGTTTAGGTATTTTGACAGCCAGCGGGGCCAACTAGCAAAATACTAAAGCTTGGCCCAATGGGAGATTCCTCCATCCACACAGTTTAGCGTAGATGGAGGAATCTGTAGCACATTTTCCATTTGACAATAGAAAATCTGCAGATAATCTATAGGTGTATGGCCAACTTAAGTTGCCCTACATGCTCGTAGCTTGGATCTCCAAAAGGGTGTCCAGAGTAGCAGCAGAGACTTGAAAGCCTGGACTACAGGCATCAGTATGCCATTTGCCTCCATGGTCGATGTATAATCCTTTTAACACAGGCTTCCCCAGGCTGTTTATGCTAATGCTTCAGATTGCTGGTCAATTGACGTTCCATCCCTCATTACTGCTCTGCACATGTATGGAGTTGTTGCAGAATGCCGCCCCACTTGGCGCAAAACTCCCAACGTAGTTTGTATTCCAGCAGGCAGCTATAAGTAGCTTCTAGTAGCTCTGGAGGTGGCTGCCCTGCATCCTTCCCTTATGTGGCCTTATTCACTCTTATTGGACTGTAGTGTTTTTGGAAATTGTGTTCTGGGTAAGTAATTTCGTTCCTAAATCGAACCCTGTGGCTTTCAGCTGATGTTTAATGTAAGGAGGGTGGGACTGTGAGCAGGTTTATCTATAAATTGGTAGTGTTTCCTAGTTGGCTTGGATATTGACTGCACAAAAGATGTCGTATTCAGTATTTGTCAGCAGCAGGGGAGGCATAAGGCTTAGAAAGTAGAAGTCCACCCCTTTATTAATATACTATTAAAACAATCCTTTAGGTTATGAACAATATGCATGTCTTCAACATGTTTTAAGTTATTATGCAAGTCAACTGAAGTTTTTAAAATGGTTTTTTTTTTTCTTTTTAGTGAGTTTCCACACACCAGCTTTAAAGTTGTACATGGATTGGTAGGAATTTGAATCAGGTGCACATAGATTGGTAGGGAGATATGGGCTTAGGCCTGGTTCACACCTAGGCGTATTGCATATGCGCGGTTGTCGCGCGGTTTTTTACCGCAATTCGCGGTAAAAAAATTGCGCGTTTCCGAGGGCTACTTGGCTGTATCCCAACGGAAACGCGCAACAAAAACGGCCCAAAGTAGTATATGTACCTTTTTAGGCGTGGGCCGTTTTGTAGCGCGTTAGGGACGGGCTGAAATACACCAAGGTGTGAACCAGACCCATTGAAAACAATGGGATTTTCATGTTTCAGCGTTTTGTAGAGCGTTCGTCGAGCGTAGAAC
>NW_017306458.1:750815-755319 GCF_000935625.1 Nanorana parkeri
TGTGTGTGTGTGTGTGTGTAGGAGCCTGTTCACATTATAGCGGTGCATGAATCATTCATTTGAATGGCGCTCCAAAGTACCTCCATGGGGCCGTGCATTGCACCTCAATACCATGCGTTGTGAAAAAAAAGTAGTTACGGGTTAACTTCAGAGTTAACTAAGCTCAATCTGCTGGCATTTAGATTGTCCTGCAAGCAGGAAAATCAGTGTGCAATATGAGGCTGTGCAATCATCATATTCTAACAGCAGTGGATTTTGCTGCCATCATAAGGAGAAACTGGAAAATGTGTGAAAAGGAGACTAAAGTTCTACCTCCTTGTTCAAATGAGTACAAAATATTACTGTGCAATATTTCATAATTAACTGACCAAATAGAATATATTTTTATTTTTAATCATGACCATAACTCAAGAAAAAAAAAAGAGTACACTATATATTTCCTTTTAACTGCTGCTAGTCTAGTATATAGTAGTAATTTTTATGGTTGCCATAAAGTTTGCCTACCTATATAATTATAAGATGACAGCATTGTATTTTCTCATCTTTCTCATGGTGGTTTGATTTGTCCGCTAATCAATAAGGTGCAGCTACAAATCAGCAATACAAGCAAAATTCTTTTACTACTTTCCTTTCAAGTGTGCTGAGACTTTTACTTCTAAAAATGACCTCTTGGCTTTTTACCTTACTTACATCAGAGCTTGCAAGATTCTGAATTTTGAACACATGCCATCAGCAAATTGCATCCAATAATCCCTCCACCTGAGTTCTTAGTACTGCTAACTACACAAATAATTGAGACACAGACACACACACACACACACACACACACACACACACACGAGGATCTACACAGGATTTGTGTTGTCTTTTACTGCTGGCAATACACCTATAGATTATCTGCAGATTTTCTATGGTCAATTGGAAAAATTGCAACAGATTCCTCCATCTGCGCTAAACGTTGTGGATGGAGAAATCTCCCACTGAGCCAAGCTTCAGTATCTTGCTAGTCAGCCCCACTGGCTCTCAAAATACCTGAACAATGCCTGCATCCAATCAGATTGTTTAGGTATTTTGACAGCCAGCGGGGCCAACTAGCAAAATACTAAAGCTTGGCCCAATGGGAGATTCCTCCATCCACACAGTTTAGCGTAGATGGAGGAATCTGTAGCACATTTTCCATTTGACAATAGAAAATCTGCAGATAATCTATAGGTGTATGGCCAACTTAAGTTGCCCTACATGCTCGTAGCTTGGATCTCCAAAAGGGTGTCCAGAGTAGCAGCAGAGACTTGAAAGCCTGGACTACAGGCATCAGTATGCCATTTGCCTCCATGGTCGATGTATAATCCTTTTAACACAGGCTTCCCCAGGCTGTTTATGCTAATGCTTCAGATTGCTGGTCAATTGACGTTCCATCCCTCATTACTGCTCTGCACATGTATGGAGTTGTTGCAGAATGCCGCCCCACTTGGCGCAAAACTCCCAACGTAGTTTGTATTCCAGCAGGCAGCTATAAGTAGCTTCTAGTAGCTCTGGAGGTGGCTGCCCTGCATCCTTCCCTTATGTGGCCTTATTCACTCTTATTGGACTGTAGTGTTTTTGGAAATTGTGTTCTGGGTAAGTAATTTCGTTCCTAAATCGAACCCTGTGGCTTTCAGCTGATGTTTAATGTAAGGAGGGTGGGACTGTGAGCAGGTTTATCTATAAATTGGTAGTGTTTCCTAGTTGGCTTGGATATTGACTGCACTAAAGATGTCGTCTTCAGTATTTGTCAGCAGCAGGGGAGGCATAAGGCTTAGAAAGTAGAAGTCCACCCCTTTATTAATATACTATTAAAACAATCCTTTAGGTTATGAACAATATGCATGTCTTCAACATGTTTTAAGTTATTATGCAAGTCAACTGAAGTTTTTAAAATGGTTTTTTTTTTTCTTTTTAGTGAGTTTCCACACACCAGCTTTAAAGTTGTACATGGATTGGTAGGAATTTGAATCAGGTGCACATAGATTGGTAGGGAGATATGGGCTTAGGCCTGGTTCACACCTAGGCGTATTGCATATGCGCGGTTGTCGCGCGGTTTTTTACCGCAATTCGCGGTAAAAAAATTGCGCGTTTCCGAGGGCTACTTGGCTGTATCCCAACGGAAACGCGCAACAAAAACGGCCCAAAGTAGTATATGTACCTTTTTAGGCGTGGGCCGTTTTGTAGCGCGTTAGGGACGGGCTGAAATACACCAAGGTGTGAACCAGACCCATTGAAAACAATGGGATTTTCATGTTTCAGCGTTTTGTAGAGCGTTCGTCGAGCGTAGAACGCGCTACAAAGCGTTCAGGTGTGAACAAGGGCTTACTTGTGTGGCCAACAACAAAACAGCGATCTTGTACAAATCTCTGGTAGGGAACAGGGCAATGACACTGGTTTTGGAAAATGTTAGGTTCTGAAGAGTTGTCACCTTTTTTGTGCTATGGAGCCATGTTGCATCAGAGGCATTGGTGAAGTAAAAGCGCATATGTATGAGGCTGGCCGCACAAATATGTTCTATGAGGGAAGATCAGTTTGCATCCTGTCAGACAGGCCTTTATGCCAAAGTTGTTTGGTAAATTCTACAATTAGAATGTGTAACCTACTTTATTTTAGAAGTCCTTGTGAGGTAAAACTGTTCATAAATGTGTCTTTTTTTTTTTTTTAGTTGGCGTTTGCCTTTTCATGGGTTCCGCCTAGTTTTTTCTTTGGTGTGTGTGGTTTGTCTGACTGTGGCAAAAACATTAGATCTAATCTTCACAGCAGTCATTGCTGTACATTATTCTCATTATTGTATAAAACGGTCAAATATGTAGGTGATCTAAATGAGTTAGGAAGAGGAATTAAATGTTGTCTCTGCTTTCAGATGCTGATTCAGAAGTTCGCAAGGAAAACCCAGAGCGTCTTTTGTAGTGAGATATCAGAATCAACCACTCATGTCGTCATAAAAACAGGTGAATTTACTACAAATATCTAATTGTCACATTATTTGCAGCACTCATTGCCATCACACCAATTTCAGAAGCTTTACCGACACTTGTGACAGATTCAGGTAGTTCTTAATGACTTTAACAATCTGTCACTTTGGCTGCTATGTCATAATGTCAGCCAGCATCCCCCTGTCTCTTTGTTTACATTTGGATATTACATCAGGTCTGCTCTGCTACTGATTGGCAGTGAGTGGATTTTATAGTTAATAACCAGCCTGCTATTGGCTATGGAATCTGTTTGATGTTAGCGGTAGAGTGGACCTGATGGGGTTTCCAACAGGCACATGAATCTGTGGCAAGCACAGACATTTGTTGTGTAAAATAATGAAAGTATTCTAAAGAGTGTTGTAGACATTCTTTATGAATTCCCCCGCACTATGTTCAATAAATAAGATTTGATGTTGGTAAATTATATATCTAGTTGGGATTTAAAATGATTATTGTTACAAAGAGGTTATTATAAAAACAGAACTGATCTGTATGAAATCTTCAGGCTTGATTGGAGATATGCAAAAGGGTACAGTGTCATTTCAGAGCTTATTGTGTCTCGTTATTGAATTTAGGAGTAGGGAGCAAAATTATAATGTTTTACAGTTTTGTCACCTTCTATATAATGAGCAGGGGGTGTGGAAATTAAAAAAAATAACTACTTGTCCAAGGCCTAAAGCGGGGGCCAAATCCTTCTTGACAATCTACTTGTCCCAATACAAAAAAATAGTTTTAATCAGAACTAAGGATGCCCCAATAACGTTTTTTCGGTATCGAGTACCGATTTTTTGCTTTCAGATTTCGCCGACACTGAATACTAATATTGGTGCTTTCCTGGTAATCAGGAAGCCGGGCAGCGGTTAATGACATCCCGCCCAGGTTCCTGATTGCCATTGAAGCCGGCTCCATGTTGTTTGGCCTGCTTCATGTTGTTTGGCCTGCTTGATTGTGATTGGCTGGGAAACCTGCTTGCCGGTCAATCAGGTCATTACTCGCCACCCGGCTTCCTGATTGACCAGGAAGCAGGCTAGATGCTGATTGGCCAGGAAGCCGGCTTTCCAGCCAATCAGAAAACCAGGAGGCGTGTCATTACTTGCCGCACGGCTTCCTGATTGCACGGGAAGCTGGCTCCATGTTCCCCCTACGGCACTGCCAGTCAGAGGAAATTTTCATCTGGCCGTAAGTTCCAATATCGGGGAAGGTATCGGAGCATTTGGGTGAGTACGAGTACTCGCCCAAATACTCTGTATCGGTGCAGCCCTAATCAAAACATATTTGACTGCTAAATAGCGCTTCTCACTGGTCAGCGCAGTCATCTGACCACGTTGACCAATGAGTGCTTGCAATTTGCGAGCGAAATTCAAAATGCATAGGGGAGGACTGCGCTGGACAGCAGTACGGGGGACAGATAGTACACCCATACTGGCGGAGGGGAGGGATTGTTCGCCGAAAGGTAAGTATAGCCAGGGGGGTGGCGGTTTGGGAGAGACAGGGCCAGATTTCAT